>NC_064633.1:191407654-191710684 GCF_023864275.1 Schistocerca cancellata
AAAAAGGTAAAGATAGTGGATGGTGGTAAATTTAAAAATTCGAGATTTTTTTACAATCAGTCTCTTAGCAGCATATGTATGTCTGTCAAAAGGTGATCATGTTCAAAAGTATCCACAGTTCTATTCACGAAAATCACGTACATACACACACACACACACACACACACACACACACACACACACACACACACACACACGGTACACAATATTCTCTCTGTTTTCATACTTAATGTTTCTGTCATATACTGTACTATCTTTCCAGTAAATCCTACCCTACATATGCCTCACCACTAAATTTCATCTCTTTTTTTTTTTAGTGCCCCACGAATATTTGTATCAAAATACTGTACTACTTCACCACCAGTATTTCTCATGTTTCTCTGCATATGTCAGACAGAGCACTGCTTAAACTTATCAGAAAATCTCATCATTTCTTTACAGTATATTACAGAGGGAATGAGGAAGGAAAAAATCTCCAAAAAAAGTACTCGAGACATAAAATTTATTTTGAAAAAAGATTGGATTCTAAAGAATGTTAGATGCACACTTGATGGCTGTGTATTGACTACATAGAATATTCATGGTTCAAATAGCACACTTTTCACATTCAATGTGTCTACATTTTTCTCACACGCAGAAATACTCTAGGTGTAATGTGATTCCAAAGAAAGTTAGATGCACTCTTATTTGACTGGAAAAATTTACTTGTATCATTCAGCATACTGTAGTATTGAGATTCTAGCTATGGCATGGGACATTCAGAGTTTATTTGTTCAATGCATTAATATTCCACGTTTTTCATTTTTCGTATTAGGAACGAACGGGAGTTGCAATGTTTTAGGCTACCTGTTTTGGCTATAGTTCAAGGTTACTGGACTACCTATTTTGAACTACTTTGCAAGATCATTATTCAGGAACACATGTTGATTACTGTAAATAGTTGACTTTTAATAGGATTTTTTAAAGGGTAACGAATAAGACGACAAATATTCTTGTACAAAATCATTATTTATTTTTGCATGTATATCCCACAGCAGTTCTGAGTGTGTTGGGGAATGAGTTCCATAGGATTCCCTATTTTGTGTGAAACTGGTTACCTGATTCACAGTTATGTCAGCAAAAATTCAACTTGGACAGTAAAATTTCTACCTCACCAGCAAAAATTTTGCCTTGACAGCAAAAGTGCTGTCTTTATAAGAAACCCTGATAGTTTCAACTGATCAGTGTTCTGTCGTAGCAGAAAGTATTAGCATGGCTTCCAAAATGTTTGATATCACTCAGATGTTAGGAAGACAGAACCAACCAATGAATACTTTAGTTTGAGGCTTTTTTGGGGAATCTGGACAATCTTCTGACTGATATTGATAACATAAATGATACCAAAAACAGTACACTCCTTAGCAAAAAGAATTTAAATACACCTATGCGTATTACCCAGTCATTTTGTAGCAATATAATGGAGGTTAAAATTTGTGCTCAAGCGGACTGCCAAGAATATTTAGAGAAAAAAGCGTCTGTAATCTTAAAAAAAACTGGTAAGGAATCACTGGTAACAATTTTGAGCAAATATTAAAATTCTGTGGCTATGCCATAAAAGTGAAATTTGTTGACAGCAATTGGATCCTCCAATGGATCCGTTTTCTGGAATGCCGTAGCCGCTCTGTTTAGACGACTATTACCTTATGGACCTGGATATAACTCAGGATTCTGGAATTCTTAACGAAATAAAGATGTGTGACTATTCAACATCAACCCAGGCCTTTGTGTGGAAGAAGACTACCAAAGAAAAAAGCATTGTGACTGCGAACAATGATAAGACAGTTCGAATAGACAGTTTAATGTGAATAATCTCCAATATCAGAGTAAAAATATATAACAAATTTGTATGTCGAATAACAAGTCCAGGAGTAAACAAAGATATTGTTAACCATAAGTCGATTTTATAAAGAGTCTTGATATGTGTTTATGAGATATACTTCTTCTTTGGGTAAAGGACATGGTATTACCAGACTGGAAGCTTCAATTGGCAACTACAAAATGGATACTGTGTTTGACCAGGTGGCATGCTCTGTAAGTATATTAAGCACCTACAAGCAGTATTTGCAAGGTGCCCTACCGTACTCTGTCCTAGTTGCTTATATGTGGTGTAAACTGTTGGATAGTTGTTGTGTTGTGTTTAACAGTGTTCTGCAGTTTATCTGCTGGGGTAACAAGATTACATACAAGTTGATTGGTGTACATGGAAACCTTCCACACAATAAAGACTGAGAAAAGATTGAAACTGTGTTCTGTCTGTCTATAGGTTTAAGTATTTACCTGTAAACTATGTGAAAATTGTAGACACACTTTCCAACAATGACAGAGTAATTATTATACAGAAATGCCATATTAAAGTTAGAGTAACTTATTATTCTCAATTCAGGACATTGTTCTCCACAATATAAGACGACAAATATTCTTGTACAAAATCATTATTTATTTTTGCATGTATATCCCACAGCAGTTCTGAGTGTGTTGGGGAATGAGTTCCATAGGATTCCCTATTTTGTGTGAAACTGG
Source organism: Schistocerca cancellata (assembly GCF_023864275.1). Lineage (NCBI taxonomy): Eukaryota > Metazoa > Arthropoda > Insecta > Orthoptera > Acrididae > Schistocerca > Schistocerca cancellata. Next base: position 191,410,214 of record NC_064633.1, read on the forward strand.
TTACCTGATTCACAGTTATGTCAGCAAAAATTCAACTTGGACAGTAAAATTTCTACCTAACCAGCAAAAATTTTGCCTTGACAGCAATATATATATATATATATATATATATATATATATATATATATATATATATATATATATGTGTGTGTGTGTGTGTGTGTGTGTGTGTGTGTGTGTGTGTGTGTGTGTGTGTGTGTGTGCGTGTATGTATATATATATATATATATATATATATATATATATATATATATATATATATATATTGCTAAAGTAGGACTGGAATGTATCAAATAGACTTAAACCATTCCCTAGTAAAGATATTACTCCTTTAATTGCAGTTAATATGTTATCTGTACACAAAGAAAACTGAACGTGGAAGTGATAGAGGCGATAAAAAAAAAAACTAGAGTATACAGTCAAAACAACAGCATTAAAAGGAAAACATAAATGGCCCTTGATAAAAGAATAAGCAGGCAGGGCTTACATATCATCTTTAACACATTCATGAAAAAATCTGGATACAACTTCAGAATGCTATGAGCCAGTGCCAAGTGGGTGCATATTGGGATACTTGCAGAAATCAGTGGATCCAAGCGCATGTAATATATCAAAACAAACACAAAAATCTGTTTATAGACACTCATCCCCAACTTGAAACTCACTACATTGTATCTGAATGTGGGGGACTGGACATTGTACACCTAGCAACAGAAACCCTTTTGCACAGTTTGAAACTAAGATAATAACTACACTCAATGATATTTCATTTGTAAAAATTGTAAACTTATTGTTTTGTATGGAACTCCACAAAAATGTGATGGAGAAGAACTGGCAATGTACACCCAAGATGATGTGGAATGCTATAACACTAGTGTAATGCAGGAAATTTAAGAAACGTTACAATCGGTGGTTACTATAGTTTAGAAGAATTGCAGGGAGAGATGGATTGTTATAGTCACAGATCATTCATCAGAGCACAATTAGATATCTGTTAGAATTTGAGAACATACCCTCTTTGCATTTGTCTAATTACTACCTGGAGAAAGAACTAAATGAGTCAGATATGGATTTAAATTATAGGTAAAAAATTAAGCTGAATGATTTTACACACCTTGTATAATTTTATTACTGACTGAATTGTGTGTGTGTGTGTGTGTGTGTGTGTGTAAATTCCTAAGGAAACAAACTGCTGAGGCATCGGTCCCTAGCCGTATACTACTTAAACTAACTATTGCTAAGAACAACACACACACCCGTGCCCAAAGGAGAACTCGAACCTCCGGCGGGAGGGGCCGCGCAGTCCGTGCATGACGCCCCATACCACGCGGCCACTCCACGCGGAGGTGAATAAGAGCTGCCTTCTTATCTCTAATAACAAAACTCATAGTACATCAAACCTTTTTTATTTTCTCAGATGTCATTTACATAGCAAAGTGAAACTTGTTAATATGTTGTATCATGTCGAAAAGTATTGTAAGAATTGAAACAAAGTGAATGTGGGATGAAATTATTGAAACAACATGTATGTGTATGAATTTTTACTAAACTGACTTCTTCAATAGCAGTATATTATCGACAGGAAAAACGATTATTCATTGTTGATCCACCAAAGAAAATGCAAGTAGAAGAATTGTGGGTCTTGCGCTGTGGATTTAACAGATTTAACAGTTTTCCAGAGGAAGTTTGAATACCTGTGTATGATGCTGTTTTTATGTATTTGTAACGCTGTTGGTTCTTGTATGAATAACGGGGAAGGGTATAGCTTGTGACGTCACAAATGTAAGCAAATCAAAGCTTTTTGACTATGTGGCATAAGCCTCATAGTATGCCTTCTTATGCAACTGGCTACGTTACAGGGCGCCTAATGGCCACGTAAAAATATAATGAATTAAGGCCACAGCTCATCTCACATTATCTGTACGATACCATACGTGAATAAGGTGATAGACAATTTCCTGGATGCGTTTTGTTTACGATTACCAGGGGCGCGTATTATTGGTGTTGAATAAAATCAATATTCATGGAAAAAGCAATACGTTACTTTCGTATCAGTAGTGTTTGTGGACTGTTGTCTGTGACCAAACGAGTCGTCAAAGGATTAATTCCACTACCGAAGAAAATGTGGAGCTAGGCGCGCCATTAATATCAGATTTGAAATTCGATTGAGACGATGCTTTCGCTGCAGCATATGGGAGACTGTTATGCAGTAACAAAGCTTGACTGATGCTCAGCGCTGACAGGTTGCCTCTGGGGGCACACACTTTCTGCTTCGTAGAGAGCGTGGATGAATGTCGATAAGAAACATCAGAGAAACGTCAATAAAATTAGAGAATTAACTTTTCGCAACCGTTGTTGAGAAATGTTAACAGGGAGATAACAACGTTACCGTTGGGGTAATAGGCACGTTTTCCAGAGCCATTAATCCGTATCAACCTCCCAAATACACGTTAACCCGCACTATTTGATGGTCTTCCCTGGAGAGAACAAATGTCTCCAGGAGAGGGTTTGGTTGTGTTGATTTGAGGAAGAGACCAAACAGCGAGGTCATGGGTCTCATCGGATTAGGGAAGGATGGGAAAGGAGGTCGTCCTTGCCCTGTCAAAGGAACCATCCCAGCATTTGCTGGAAGCGATGCAGGGATATCACGGAAAACCTAAATCAGGACGATGGGCGCGGGATTGAACAGTCGTCCTCCCGAATACGAGTCTAGTGTGCTAACCACAGTGCCACCTCGCTCGGTGTCTCCAGGAGACAAAGCGGTTTGAAACATGACTCTAACCGCACAAAAAGACGGAAAGTGCACGATGGAGGCATCGAAGCACCTTCTTAACCTTTCGCCTGATCGTAGCCCACTTGTATACGTGTACGACCAGTTTTATCGCTGTCTTCTTATTCTTCTGCTTCGTCTTCTCCTTTCTTGTGCCTTTGTCCCCAAATCAGAGCAGGGCCGGCATGGTTATTAACGGATTTCGCATGGTTAATTTAAGGTGTGACTGATGCACTTCCTGTCGCCACCCAGTTACTCTCTCGGATGAAATATGTGTACCCCAAATGCCTGCGTGAAGCCTTATTCATGTGAAAGTGAGCGAAAGTTCTCCAGATGTTTGCAAATCGTGTAACTGAGGCAGAACTTGGGTACCGACCCAGTACTCACCTAGTGGTATGTGCGAAACCGCCAAAAACCCACATCCGGGCTGGCCCGCACACCTAACCGCGTCGTTAGGAAGTTGCGGAGAAAGCAGAGAATTTTGCACAGTCGTTTTAAACGTAGTCACTGCCCCGCTGACAAACAGAAATGATGTGAAATGAAAGCAGCTGTCAGAAGGACAATGAGAGATTCTTTTAACGAATTTGAAAGCAATATTTTATCTGCAGATTCTAAAAATAACCCCAAAAAATTTTGGTCGTACCTAAAATCTATGAACGCTTCAAATAATTCAATATCTTCTCTTGCTGACAGCACCGGTAATTGATGATGATATAGAGAAGGCTGAAATTCTAAACCTAGCTTTCAAAAACTCGTTTACGGTAGAGTACTGCAGCACCATTCCCCCTTTCAACTATCGAACAAACGCAAGGATGGCTGACATAGTGTTTAGTGTATCTGGGATTGTAAAACAGTTAAGTTCCTTAGACGCCAGGAAGGCATCTCGCCCAGACGGTATCCCCGTAAAATTATATTTTGACTATGCTAAAAATATAGCACCATTCTTATCCATCATCTGTCAGACATCATTGGAACAGCAGAAAGTTCCACGAGACTGGAAGAAGGCTCAGGTCATAGAAATCTGTAAAAATGGTGGAAAATCGGATGCACATAATTACCGGCCAATTTCACTGACATCGATTTGTTCTAGAATCATGGAACATATTTTGTGTTCAGACCTAATGACCTTTCTGGACTCTGAGAAGCTCATCTGCAGAAACCAGCACGGTTTTAGGAAACAGCGGTCTTGCGAGACATAGCTGTCCCTCTTTGTGCATGATATACAACAGGCTGTAGATACCGGCTCCCAGGTTGATGCCATATTCCTCGACTTTCGAAAGGCGTTCGACTCAGTTCCGCCCTATCCCTTGCTCCAGAAAGTGCGCACTTACGGTCTATCCGATGACATATGCGGTTGGATAGAAAGTTTTCTAACAGACAGGGAGCAGTATGTCGTCCTGAACGGGGTGACTTCAACAGAAACAAGCGTAACTTCAGGTGTGCGCCAGGGCAGCGTAATAAGTCCGCTGCTTTTTACGATTTACGTAAACGATCTGGTTGATGGTATTGACAGCGGCATTAGACTGTTTGCCGATGATGTAGAAGTCTACAGGAAAGTAGTATCACACGAAAGTTGTGAACAAATCAATGAGGATTTGCAGAAAATAAATGCTTACTGGCAGTTATCTCTCAATATTAGTAAGTGTAACCTACTGCGTATAACAAGGCAAAAATCCCCATTAATGTTGGAGTACAAAATAAATTCCCAGTCTTAGGAAGCGGTAACATCCGTCAAGTATATGGGTGTGACTATTCGAAATGATCTCAAATGGAATGATCAGATTACACAAGTAACGGGTAAGGCAAACTCTAGACTGCGGTTTATTGGTAGAATCCTGAAGCGATGCAGTCCTTCAACGAAGAGAATAGCTTAAAATAGTTATTCCAGTCTTACAGTATTGTTCGTCTGTATGGGACCCTTACCAGTTAGGTCTGATTCAAGAGACTGAGAAGGTCCAAAGAAGAGCGGCAAGATTCGTGACTGGTACGGTTAGCCATCGCGAGAGCGCTACAAATCTCATAGAAAGTTTGAAGTGGGACACACCAGCAGATAGACGACGCGCTAAACGGAAGGGGCTGCTCACTAAATTCCGAAATACGATCTTCACCGATGACGTAGAGTATATATTATTACCACTAACTTTCAAATCGCGCAATGATCACCATTCAAAGATAAAGGAAATCAGAGCTCGTACTGAGGCGTTCAGTCATTTTCCCCTCGCGCGATCCGCGAGTGGAACAGAAAGGGGGGGGGGGGGGGAGAAGTATGACTTTGGCGCGAATTGTGCCCTCGTCCAACACTGCTTGGTGTAGATATGTAGATGTAGTTAATCAGTCGGGCGCATTCTACGCGGGTCCGGCGCACCTCCACTTCCCGGAAGCGCCGCGTTAAAGCACTTAGCTATCCAGGTTGGTTTAGTTTGATCGTCATATTCATTGTGTGAATCTTATTCAGCGTCGCACTCTCGAAAAATTGTAGGATAAAGTGGTTCCATTACTCTTCGTGACTCATCAATATCCGGTTGCGGTCTGTCTAGCTGATCCATGTGATTGTTCTGGGTACCAGCATCCGCCTGTAATTGTGCGACAAAACAACAAATTACCACCCAATCCCCTGATTCTTATAGATTCCATGTTTCACAATAGCCAGACGATAATGTTTCAATCATGTCATTCTTAACACTAGGCAGTGAGGTGATAAAAGTCATGGGATAGTGATATGCACCTATACAGCTGGCAGTAGTATCGCCTACACAAGGTACGAAAGGGCAGTTCATTAGCGGAGCTGTCATTTGAACTCAGGTGATTCATGTGAAATAGTTTTCGACGTGATTATGGCCGCACGAGAGGATTTAACATATTTTGAATACGGAATGATAGTTGGAGCTAGATGTGTGGTACATCTTACGGAATTCAGTATTCCGAGACGCACAGAATAAATTGTGTGCCGAGAATATCAAATTTCAGGCATTACCCTCAACACTGATAACGAAGTGGCCAACAGCCTTTACTTAAGAACCAACAGCAGGGGCGTTTGCGTAGAGTTGCCAGTGCCAATAACAAGCAACAGTGCATGAAATAAGCGCAGGAATCATTGTACGACGAAATTTGGCGTTAATGCGCTATGGTAGTAGACGGCCAACGCGAGTTCCTTTGATAACAGCACCATATCGCCTGCAGCGCCGCTCTTGACCATATCGGTTGGACCCTAAACGACTGGGAAACCTTGGGTTTGTCAGATGAGTTCCGATTTCAGTTGGTAAGATCTGATGGTAAGGTGCGAGTGTGGCGCAGACCTCACGAAGTGATGGAGTTAAGTTGTCCACACAGTACTGCGCAGGTTCGTGGTGGCTCCATAATGGCCGGCAGCTGTGGCCGAGCGGTTCTAGGCGCTTCAGTCCGTAACCACGCTGTTGCTACGGTTTGAGGTTCGAATCCTGTCTCGGGCATGGGTGTCTGTGATGTCCTTAGGCTAGTTAGGTTTAAGTAGTTCTAAGTCTAGGGGACTGATGACCTCACATGTTAAGTCCCATAGTGCTTCCGGGCATTTGAAACCATTTGAGCTCCATAATGGTGTGGGCTGTGTTTATAGGGAATGGACTGGGCTTTCTGGTCCAATAGGTATGGTCATTGACTGGGTTGTTTATATTCGGCTACTTGGGGGACATTTTTGCCATTCACTAGCTTCATATTCCCAAACAGTGATGGAATTATTATGAATGACAATGCGCCGTGCGTCCAGACCATAATTCTTCGCGATTGGTTTGCAGAACGTTCTGGACAGTTCGAGCAAATGATTTGGCCACCCATATCGGCCTATATGAATCCTATCGAACATTAATGGGACATAATCGAGAGGTCAGCTCATGTACAAAATCCTGCAGTGACAATAATTTCTCAATTATGGACGGCTATGGAGGCAGCTGCGACATGGTTCAATATTTCTGCAGGGACTTCCAACGACTCGTCGTGTTCACGCCATGTCGAATTGCCGCACTACGCCCTGAAAAAGAAGCTCCGACATGACTTTTGCCACCTCAGTCTCAAGTTGGCTTGTAACTCGAAACCAAGATCATGTAAAATGAAAATTCATAAAGCAAGACGAAAAGTTGTGTTTTCCTGTGGAATACGAGCAATTTAGTTTGCGTCTATATGCTTCGAGAAATTTGCACCCGTTAGGTAAGGCAAACATTTTAGCAGGTGGTGCATTTTAAACTTGTATAAACATACACTGTATTGGATTTGTTAAATAATTCATAATAATTTTGATAGGTTTTGCAGTAATGGGTTCTTTACCCTAAGTCCCTGAAAGGCTCAAATTTGCACGCACAATCCCGTTATTACTGCTCGGTAGTATGGTTAAATATAATGAAAGGCGTAGGTGATGAACTGATGAGATACAATAAGCAATTAGTGAGTAGACAGTATCGAAAAAATGAAAGAATGGCAGCTACTTATGCAGCATTATCACCTGTTATTCGCGATGAATAAGGTAAGATTCACATAGAGCAGATAAAATTCACGAGCAGCTGATGAAAAATAACCAAACACGACGAAACAGCTGAACTCCATAAAATCTGTTACAAGGAGTAATATAGAAATTTATAATGTGTCCGTCGAATTGGAAATTTTTGTAAATTCTTTATCTGTACGTAGCTGCATTGTCACTTTAAGAAACCTGTTTCGGTAATCATCACCTCCTCAAAATAATCAAAAATCGTGATATCTTCCTATCGAGATAATGCAGAGGAAAAAAAGTCTACTGTAGGAACAAAAGAAGTAACGTGAAAGCATAATGAGCAAAACTATTTTGGAGTTGAATATACACGTCAGTCTGCTACCAAAATCTACATTCGAAGTCATAATATGCAAGTGACGTTCAATAAGTAATGAAACGCATTTTTTTCTGAAAGCAGGTTGGTTTTATTCAGTATTCCAACATACCACATTATTCCCCAGTCTTTTACCTACAAAAACCTATTTCTCAACATAATCTTCAATACGCCATCTTACTGTGAGGGCGTGTACGTCTATATGGTATCACTGTACTGGTCGACATCGGAGCCGACGTCTTGCTGCATGAGTAACCTCCCCATCACCTACATACTGCTTCCCATGGAGTGCATCTTTCATTGGGCGAAACAGATGGAAGTTTCCGATGTTCCAACATTGTGGGACTCACAGCTGTGCGCGGCCTGCCAGCACGCGGGAGAGTCGACAGGTTTGCGCGATCTTGTTGGGATGATCATAGACTCCACGCCCAACGACTCACCGTGCTTTTTTTCTCTGCCACGTCTCCGTAGACATTTTGCAAGCGCCTACGAATATCTGCGATGCTCTGGTTTTCCATCAAAAGAAACTCAATGACAGCCATCTGCCTTGAATGCATCTCCTTAAAGACGCCATTTTGACGGCTATGTATGGCCCCACCATCTATCGGAACTTCGTGAAACTATAAGGGCTGAAGCGGGAATATTCTACCATGTCCCACAACAAATCACGCATTTTTTTTTACCAGAAATTTGCCGGGAAGAAATGCGTTACATTACTTATCGCAAAATAAATATTGTAATTGTTCTGTTCTGTCTCAGTTTCCGCACGAATTGCGTCACACGCCACATCATCATTACATTACGGGTTAAAGTCGTCGAATCATTCTGTGGGTCATTTCACAGTCGCTATAAAACTGGTTACAAATATATTTGGAGCTCTTGGGATCACTCACCTGGCTACCGCATCTCCACTCAATCCAATCCAAAGCCCACAACCGCCTCCATCTCCTTAAACTCCTCTCTGGCCAGATATAGGGGTCAAACCCCTCTACCATCCTTCACACCTACAAATCCTTAATCCGTCCCATCCTCTGTTATGCCAGTCCCACCTAGATATCCGCTCCCCACAAAAAAAATCTGTAAGTCCCTTCAGATCCTCGAGCACCATAAACTCCACTTTGCCTTCCGTATACACCTCCAGTCACCCATGCGGATCCTCTATGAGCAGATTCCTTTCCCCCCATCTTCTACTTTTCCTCGAACATTTCCGCGGCCTCTAAAATCAAATGTGTGTGAATTCCTAAGGGACCAAACTGCTTAGGTCATCGGACCCTAGACTTACACATTACTTAAACTAACTTAATCTCACCTATGCTAAGAAGAACACACACACCCATGCCCGAGGGAGGACTCGAACCTCTGGCGGGAGGGGCCACACAGTCCGTGACATGACGCCTCAAACTTCTCGGCCACTCCGCATGGCGCGTCCTCTACACGTCCTGCCGACTTGGTCCCCCTCATCTCCTGGTTGCTCCTCTCCTCTCCAACCCCCGCACTCTGCCACGCCTTCACCGTTGTGTCCCCCCTACCCTCCACCTCTACACCCTTCATCTCCCTTCCCAAGGTGGCTTCCATCACCTCCCTCTCCCAGATTATGCCCTCTCTCCCTCCATTTATCCCTCCTATGAACTCTGATCCTCACCTCCTACTCCCTCCCTCTTCCCAGGCTCCCTCCCCCCTTCCATCCTGTTTTTCCCCACCTACGCTATCTATGACTCCCTTCTGTTCCCTGAGTCGTTGCCTCCCCCCTTTTTTTCTATGTCCTCTCTCTCCTTCGGCTCCCCCCTATTTCCTCGCCTCCCCCTTTTTTTCCTCTCATTGGTCCGGGTCCTCTTCCCACCCCCATGTGCCGCCGTGTCGCCTCTATAGTGAGGTTTAAAGTGAATGTTCAGTGTTGTGCGTCCGCTGTCAGTGTTGCGAACGGCCACCATACTGTCGCTAGTTGTGATTTTTTTTATCTCGTGCGAACAGAACCAGACTGTCGCCGTGGTTTTTTAATTTTGCATGTCTATTTACTGTGTGTCTTCATCCACATTGTCAACATCGTGTGTTTATATTTTAAATTCCACAAATTTCCACCATTTTACAGTTTTTATAATGTCACCGTTTTATCACCTGTTTTTAATGTTCGTTTATATTCTCATTATGTTTTTCAACTTTCTGTAGGCTATAGAGCGGCCTATTACACTGCTGCCAGCCTGCTCCCCCCCTCGGGGATTGGGGGAATCGAAATGAAATTTAAAAAAATTGGGATCACTACATACCACATATTTATTTGTAGAGAGAATTATTATCGCTGTTTACTATTATCACAGTAGTTACGAAATTACGAGAGTTTCACAGTCACTTCAGTTTCTCCGTAACACCTTTGCAGTTTAGAGCAGGTGAAAATATTCTTGCTTTATATCAATAACTTCAGAATTTTTCAGTTGCTTTCTCTAGACATGTTATGAAAAGTCAGTTTACAAAAACTTAGCACAAGTGTGTGTGTGTGTGTGTGTGTGTGAGAGAGAGAGAGAGAGAGAGTGAGAGAGAGAGAGAGAGAGAGAGAGAGAGAGAGAGGCCTTAAGGTGTTAAAAGAATCGTACTTTCTGATTTGGGTTGTTTCCTGAAACCCTAGATATTTGTCGTATCTGTATGGAATTTGCCATTAAGGCTATCTTTTGTTGTTTGCAGATTATTGAAGAGGAACCAGATAACGCACATCCACGACGATGGGTTCCTAACTGTGCCAGCGCTGAGAGCTTTGTGAGTACGAATCCATGTCTAGCCTTAAGTGACTCTTACGAAGCAAGTTTTCCCAATGTTTCATCTCTTAGCCAATCATAGCACTTTCCTTTCTTCTCCACTCTGGCAAATACGGTTTGCGAAACAGTTACTTTTAAGAGTAGGTTAAGATATTTTTACTTGAATAATGGCAAGTCACAAGCAACAATTCCTGTTACACAAGCCAAAATAGCCAATCAGTAAAAAAAAAAGTTTCGTAGTGAGCAATAGTGGCCAATCTAATCAGATGCTCATTACTTAAATATGTGACATTTACAATAATGAGCCAAAACGTTAAGCCCAGCTGCTTGGCAGAGTGCCTGTGACCTTTGGAACTGATATTGTAGTATAACAGGACACAGGCTCCTGGAGTAGAAGGACTAAGCCCTAGTTGTTGATACACTAAACATACAATTTTATTCTTTATTTACTGAGACACTTGGGATATTTTACACTGGTAGCATACATAGAACAGTTATGTAGCTTGTGGTTTTATAAAAAAGTTCACAAATCTGAACAAGTAGAACAAATATTTATACAGACATTAATTAAAGCAAAATCTACTTCCAACAAAGAAGCAAAATCGTCTTTTAGGGGCAGGCTCAGCAGTTTAAATAGTAAACAGGTTCAAACCCAATGTCTAAACAGAGCTTAATTGAAACTGAATTTTAAAAATTTTCAACGCAATAAAAACTGGGAAAATTCAGGTATTTCAAAATTTCATGCACATTAATCCATACCGTTACTCAAAATTCACATTAAGGCAACTTCTTCACCATATTAAGATGAACATATGACATGTTGAACATTTTCCAGGCTCCTTAATTGACCTAGTTGCCGGGCTATGCACGGAGAAGCTTCAGCAATGTTACACCAATAATTTGAGTCTATCGAAGCAGACTGAAGTGGAATTAATAAAGCTATTCTACTAAAAAACAGATTAGTTGGTAGCAATGGATGGAAATGTAACACTCAACCTCAACGCACCCGATAACAAGAACACAGGAGGTTCATTAAGGTTTGGTTTGAACTATTGATTACAAAGGACCCAATTCAGACTGACCCACTTTTCAAAGGCACATAAAAGTCATTTCCCAAATCAGGATGAAATTTAGTCTCAACCTAAATTAGTGGATAGATTAAAAAAGCAAAAGATACCCCTAAAGGAATTTAAAAACATCTTCTGAAATTTAAGCAACTGCCAAGGAAGACTTGCCCCTTAATATAAATGTATACAATTGAAAACAGTGCAGCCATTAAAGGGCGATAATAATTTCTCAGACCTTAAACAAATAGTAAAATTGCTCTGACCCAATCTAAAACGACGAGCACTATATCTTCTAGACCCCCCCCCCCCCCCCCCTCAAGTTCCAGAATTATAAAACCAACAACCAATTAGCAAGCTGGAAGTTCCATAGACGATAGAAAGGGCTAAGAAGGCGAGCACAACCAAACGAAATCAGATGTCAACTACGGCGATGTGCTGTAGGAACAAAGTACAGCTAAGAGAGCTTTAACAGTGACCACTAAAGTTGAAAACCGAGGAATGACTACCGAACAGTAACTTTCATGTAAAGTAGCTCGCTAAGAAGGTTAGTGGCCAGCAGAGCAGCTCGCACAGACGCAATACAGAAAGCAATTCCGCTAGACGACACATACTGACTTGTCGAAACCCAGTTCAGACATATGCAAAGTTTCATTTACGAGAACTCCTGTAGAGACAGAGGAAGATGAGCTAGCTCGACGTCTGGCCACTGCACTAGGAATTGAAGAGACATCAGATGTGATGGTAAGTGTGTATCAGAACGTGCTTCATAGGTATAATGTCTGTAACAACGTTGGTGGTCGCCACATCGAGCCACTGTTGTAGAGCAGTAGTACTGTTCTGTGCGTACAGTATGCTGAGTTCGTCACTTCTAATTAAATTCCTCAATCAGAAGTGGATGAGTTAAACATCTGAACTGAAACCGTCTTAGAACGGAAACAGTCCGTTTCTGACGATTGGTTCCTATTCAGAATATTACCTACTCACTTCCCTCTACATGTCGTAGAGGTTTGTAACGGTAATTTTCGAACACCCTGTGAATTACGTATCACGCAGAATTTTCACATGTTGAAACTTCCTGGCAGATTGAAACTGTGTGCCGGACCGAGACTCGAACTCGGGACCTTTGCCTTTCGCGGACAAGTGCTCTACCAACTGAGCTACCCAAGCACGACCCACGCCCCGTTCCCACAGCTTTACTTCTGCCAGTACCTCGTCTCCTACCTTCCAGACTTTACACAAGCTCTCCTGCGAACCTTGCAGAACTGGTATTCCTGAAAGAGAGGATATTGCGGAGACATGGCTTAGCCACAGCCTGGGGGAAGTTTCCACAATGAGATTTCCACTCTGGAGCGGAGTGTGTGCTGATATGAAACTTCCTGGCAGATTAAAACTGTGTGAAGGGCCGAGACTCGAACTCGGGACCTTTGCCATTCGCGGCCTTTTTACACGTTATTTGCCAGGAAATAAATGAACCAACTCATGATGATGAAATTTCACCGTATCCTACATTGGGTGTTATAGAAGAAGAATCTGCGTATCCTCGACGTAGAACGATAGTTGCGCAATTAGATTTTCGAAAGCAAACACGGTCAAAAAGCAATCTTCAGCCACTAGATGAATATCTTTGGCACCAGCTAACTTCACAACAAGTAAAGTGCGTAAAGTAACCGCACGAGTGTGTTTTGGAAAGAGGTTGTGTGAAGAGGAGTATATGAGGTAAAAGACAGAGGCCACTGGCACTGCAGTTTCGCTGAACTGAAGATTGTTTAAATCTATATCCTACAAATTGAGTCTGTGTGCTGACACCATCGTTAAAGTGAGAATTATGGTTGCAAATGAGGCGACATATCTAATGCTCTGCCTATGGTGCAATCTGCATAATGGCACGTCAGGTCCCGCCGGTGCGACCATTAACATAATAGCCGCAAATCGCCGCGCGCAGAGTTATCGCGTGCGGAGCTCGTCGCCTCGTTTCGTCATCCAGCGGTCAGGCTGCGGCTAATTGTGAGTGATGTGTGGCCTGTTATGTCGTCTCATGTCGTGTTGTGTTGTGTTGCAGGCACCTGGACGACAACCTGCTCACACACGTCCCGCTGGCGCTCACCAAGCTGACGGCGCTGCAGGAGCTGTGAGTATGCAACCCTGCGCAACAACTCCACTCTGCTCGTAAGCTGACGGTGAGGCCGCATCAAGGCAGCCATTCAATTTATTCTACACTGAAGCGCCGAAGAAACTGGTATAGCCACGCGTACTCAAAGATAGAGATATGTAAACAAGCAGAATACGGCGCGGCGTTCGGCAACGCCTATATAAGACAAGGTAGACATTCCATTCGTTCTACACTGAAGCACCAAAAAAACTGGTATTGCCATGCCTATATAGCCATGCCTACTCAAATACAGAGATATGTAAACAAGCAGAATACGGCGCTGCGGTTGGCAACGCCTATATAAGACAACACAGTTGTTAGATGGGTTACTGCTGCTACTATGGCAGATTATCAAGATTTAAGTGAGTTTGAACGTGGTGTTATAGCCGGTGCACATGCGATGGGATACAGCATCTCCGAGGTAGCTATGAAGTGGGGTTTTCCCGCAAGACTACTTCAAGAGTGTACCGTGAGTATCAGGAATCCGGTAAAACATCAAATTTCCGACATCACTGCGGCCGGAAAAAGATCCTGCTAGAACGGGACCAACGACGACGGAAGAGAATCGTTCAACGTGACGGAAGAGGAACCCTTCCGTAAATTGCTGCAGATTTCAATGCTGGGCAATAAATAAGTGTCAGCGTGCGAACCATTCAACGAAACATCATCGATATGGGCTTTCGGAGCCGAAGGCCCACTCGTGTACCCTTGATGACTGCGCGACACAAAACTTTACGTCTGGCCTGGACCCGTCAACACCGAAATTGGACTGTTGATGACTTGAAGCATGTTGCCTGGTCGAACGAGTCTTATTTCAAATTGCATCGAGTGGATGGACGTGTACGGGTGTGGAGACAACTTTATGAATCCATGGACCCTCCATATCACTTGTGGGATGTTCGAGCTGGTGTAGGCTCTGTACTGGTGAGGGGCGTGTGCAGTTCCAGAGATGTGGAACCTCTGATATGTCTAGATAAGTCTCTGACAGGTGACACATACGTAAGCATCCTGTCTGATCACCTGCATCCATTCACGTCCATTTAGCATTCCGACATACTTGAGCAATTCCAGCAGGACAATGCGACACACTTACAGAAGTGCTAGAGTGGCCACCAAACTCCACAGACATGAACATTATTGAGCGTATGTGGGATGCCCCTCCACATACTGTTCAGAAAAGATCTCCACCCCCTCGTACTCTTACGGATTTATGGACAGCCCTGCAGAATTCATGGTGTCAGTTCCTTCCAGCACTACTTCAGACATTAGTCTAGTCCATGCCACGTCGTGTTGCGGCACTTCTGCGTGCTGGCGGGGGCCCTGCACAATATTAGGCAGGTGTAGCAATTTCTTTGGCTCTTCAGTGTACATTACAAAACAAAATTAGTATTGAAAACGGCTGTGCTTAATCCATAGAGACGTATCGACAAAAATTACGGAGAACGTGAAAGGAAGTTCAAAATTTCGATCGTTACACAAGTGCAGTGGATTAGAAGCTGGTGCATGTGCAGTGATACATTAGGCTACTATACCCTTGTATCTGTGAAGGAGTGTTTACACTAGAGAGAAGAGAATAAGTAGCTCAGGAACGCTGCGCTTTTTTTTCTTGCCGCTAATTATTTGCACACAAGTTACAACATTATATATTTAGAGCCACGATACAAAATTATGATATTCAGAGAGAATTATTTCTCAAGGCGAGCTATTGGTTTTGACAAAGTAAGCAAAATGTCGGGGAAAGAAAGATTTTAGCTGTCGCAGTTTGTTTGTAAATGTGAAATACGTGGAGATAGTGGACCTAATACTGAATTGCAGTTCCAGTTTTCCTCTGCATTACTCCTAAACTTTGTACATATACCGGGTGACGCTTTACTTTACCTCTCATTAAAAATGAGGCGGAAATTTAAAAATAGAAGATTAATTGCCGACAGTCAGCATAACCAGAAGAAAGGCTAGCATTTGGACTCTGGTTATTAGCAACCAGAGACATGCACGTCAGTGATTGTTTCGCGTTTCAATAGCTGCTATATATCAGATAGTTTCTGATATCTGCAGTGACATTGCAAAGCACTTCAGGGATTTTATTAAATTACGTATAAGGAAGATAATGTCAATAAAATGTGATTAATGAAATGTGAAATATACACACAGATGGTTTTGAACTAATGCTAAGGCAAGCTTGGAACTGCAGTTCAGTGTTAAGTGCACTACCTCAACACATTTCACGTTTACACACAAACTGATACACACCGACTGAGACACCTTAAATGTGCCTTTCCTGACATTGCGCTTACTTCGTCAAAAAATAATGCTCTATTAATATTAGATCCTATTGGTATATAGGTACGACACACTCTATTCTGAAAAGAGAGTGCTCCACTTGGGCTATGAAAGAAGCTACGGACTGGATGGCCACTCCATAGCTTTGCTTTTAGGTCACTGTTGATTTTTCGCTTTTTCATGTGAGTTCTCAATAGTTCTCACATTGTGCTGCACAGATGACTTAGAATATACGCCATCCTCAATCTATATAAAGTTATGAAACAAACGAATAACGTGAATTATCAAACCGATTTTATTCATGTCACAATTCATTGAAGTATCCAACACTCAGATCTTCGACACTAACATACAAAAAGCAACAGTTCTTCGTCCTCTGCATAATCCGTAGTTAAATATACGATTTTATTAGTTAATTGTTGATGAGTATATAGTCTCCTTATATATTTTGTGAGAGGAAATGTAGTCTTCTTCCGGCAAAATTTTATGCTCTGGAAGTGAGAGCGTTTCTCCTAACATCTTTCTCTTGCTGCCATACTGCCCTACGTCAGCTGATAAAGATCATTCTTGTGGTTCTAAAATCAGCTAACATTGCTATGGGTTGGCATTATAAAACGTTGATCCATATTTATCAGGACCTTTAAGCTTGATGTGCTTTCCGTTGGAGCTACCAATACAGTTCGGTAGATTCCATACTTCCTAGTAACGCTCAGGTGTCTTCTTCCAGATTTATTGGATTGGCGTTGGTAAATATTCAGGTTCCGGATGTTATCATATTACCGTTGAAGTGTCAGCCACGATTCTTCGAATAGTTGTGTGTCACCAGAAATAAAAGCAAAAGGAAAGCAAGATCCCTTTTTTTCGGGGGGGGGGGGGGGGGGGGGTCATCAGGCTTCTGACCTGTTTGTTGCGGCCCGCTACGAATTATTCTCTTGTGTCAACCTCTTCATCTGAGAGTAACACTTGCAACCTACGCCCTCAATTATTTGCTGGATGTATTCCAAGCTCTGTCATCCTCTACAGTTTTTGCCCTCTACAGCAAGATCCATATTTAACTCATTAAACAATTGAACGCTGACAAGGGGAATCCACCATACATCGCTATCTGACAGTCGAACTTTCCCAGGGTGAAAATAAAGGCAGACCTATTTTGACTTGAGTGCAGAGAAAATGATGGTCAAAATTTCGATGCGACTTCCTCAGTCCGCTTTCGAGTATCTGTCATTAATCGGGTAGCGTAGTGGGTAAGAGCATCGTTTCGAATTTCTTCGCCCTGTGTCCAAAATAGGTCTTATGATTGTTCTTTCTCTATTATTTTTCACGGAAGTATGTGACATCAATACTTGCCTCGTGAGATCGTGAAGAACAATGAAATTATTGACTGTAGAAATAAACATTTCCAATTAAAAATAGATTTTATCATCATCAATCTTATACAGTCTTATATTATTAACAGTAGTTGAAGATTAAAAATATATAAATTCTAGTATTTCAGTGTTTGATTTGACTTTTACGTTTACACTTCAAGAGAACCGGTGAATTTCCAATGGCGATATCTATCACAAAAACACTCATAGCATAAAAACACGGAGCACCGCGAACAATGTGCAAAGGCCTATATGCCGCAGTCACATTTTAATATGAAGCAGCCTCGTTAAAGTTGCTAAATACCTTGCGATGTGGCGATAATTTCGCGGAAAACCACCATGCATATCGAGGTATTTTCGCGAAATCTTGAACCTGTAACTGATGATGGATCAAGGCGGGTATTTTAGTTGCATCGCTTTGTAGTTGCGATTTCCTTTCGCAATTCAGTGAGCGTAGAATACTTCTCTAATCATTGAACATGTTTCTCCATCTGTAGGAAAAAAGCTTACTTCACAGCGTTGACAGAACGGCGTATACTATAGGGGAATTATTTTTAATGAATACGATAGTATTCCGATTTCATCGACAAACAACCCTTGGTAAAAGGACATTGAAGTACTAGAATTTATATGCTTTTCATCTTCAGTTATTGCTAATAAGATTGTATAAGGTTTTTGACCATAACATCAATTTTTAATAACATTTTAAATACTTATTGCTTTTGTCAAAAATTTTAATGTATATCACTATGTTACGAAAGGGAGACGTTGATGTCATATACTTCTACTCCGTACAACAAGTAAACATAACGGAAAAAGAACAAAAGAATGAATGTGAACACTGAACGCAAAAATAGAAATATGAGTTGCTCCACACTAAGCTACCGCATCACACGGCTGTACAATGCGCCGAGC
This sequence comes from Schistocerca cancellata, assembly GCF_023864275.1. Classification (NCBI taxonomy): domain Eukaryota; kingdom Metazoa; phylum Arthropoda; class Insecta; order Orthoptera; family Acrididae; genus Schistocerca; species Schistocerca cancellata. The sequence goes on from NC_064633.1 coordinate 191,428,341, forward strand.
AGGCTGAGCAAGTAGCGTCGAAACTGTAATCGTCACTTTCTAGGAAACTATTGAGTGTGTGCACCTAAACCAAAGATAGATGCACCTTCATTTCGGCTCTTCTTTCATCCTGCAAAGTTTCGCCAGTGTCAGAGGGCGACCTATGGTGGGTTCCGTTGTGAGTTCACATGTTTGTGGAACATCAGCTGTGCAATAAAATTTTGTGAAACTTTTACATTCAAAGTTCTGAGAAAGTTCTACATCTATTTATTGTTGACAAGGTACTTCACCAGTTTCGCTTACAAAATAATTAGACATTGCACCTGTGTTGCTTATTTCTATCACATTTCCTCTTTTTTCCATCCAGAATTCGTGGCAGACTCAAATTTTTTCGCAGTGAATGTCTGCTCAAGTTAGTGACATAAATAATACAATATATTTCAGTTATATCAACAGCAAATTCCCATTTGCTACATCCATTGCTCGCTACAGCACACGTCAGTTTTTTGCTATTGTGTGAACAAAACCAATTGTTGAATGTTCCCTCAATGAAACTGTTAGTGCAAACAAGAAAAATTGACGCATACAATATACACCTGACTCTGCCGCTGGATCTGAGATTGTCTGTCTCTAGTTTTAAAAACGAAAATAATTCTTAATCCAACGTTACCTGAAAATGCGAGAGTAACTAATCTTCATAAACACATACGGGAAACAAAAAAACACGAGCCACAACCCTGTATGGCGCATGGCCACTACGTCGAGTGGGATGCGTCGTAACTCAACGCGCCAAACATTAAAATAGGTCACTTATTTATTCGTGACTGGAAAGAAATATGGCTCTCTTTTCAATGTTAAAAACAATTTCGATATGGTAGCTTTATTTTTTATGTAGAAATGTGTGGCCTAATATGTACCAAACGTAAACTGATCAGCGACTACATTTTTCACTGCAAGCTATTCGAAATGTGTTGCGGTACTTGCTTGATTTTGAAGTATCAAAATAACTATAAGCAGTCTCGAAAAGATGTGCATTTCTTTATCAAGCTGCGATATCAGGCTGTAAAGTATGAAAGAATCAAATTTTTTTATCGAATACAGATTTGCCATGCATTACGTCATTTACCATGCCACTTCAGTGGGCGCCCTACCTCAGTCTCATTGCGATGGAAACGTGCGCTTATCTGAAAAGCATACAATAACAACATACACTAGCTGATCAACAGCGAACAGACACTCTTATGTATGACATAATTGATCTCTACATGTCACAAGAGGCGGGACCGCACTATGAAAGGAGGCGTGGAGTATTTTGTTAGTTAAGAAGCAGTAACAGCCGACTAGGTCTGTAAAGAGAGCTCAGTAACATCGAATGTATGTTCTTCATTGGATGTCACATGAGTAACAAATCCATCAGAGCATTTAAACCTTCTAAAGCTGCCCAAGTCACCTGTTTGCTACATGATCCTGAAGTGGAAACGCGAAGGACAGGCACAGCTGAACCAAGACCAGGTTGACCAGCAATCCAGGATGAACAGTGACTCTGCGTAGGGATTTAAGGGGGGGGGGGGGGGGGGTAGGACGTCAAAACTTTATAAAAATTCGATTTTTTAAAAATATGCCTGTTCTGTAGCGCACATCTTCCTGGATAGTTTGAGGTGTAAAACATATATATTTGAGAGATTATAAGGAACGTTATTTGGTCTTAAGTGTACCAAGATGCCTCGCCACACCCCTTTGCACAGCATTCTTCTGTCATATGTAAGTGTATTTCGCTCTGTAGAATTCGAATGTTTATATTTGCGCCAGAGATTGTCATACGTGAAACAAATGGCAATTGATATCGACAGTTTCTCTGCTGATATCGACGTGCATTGTTTTGATCGCTGATTTTATTTATTCTCTGTTTTGGAAGGCTTGTAGTGTGGTGTTGTGAATTTCGAAACGATTTTCATTTGGCTGTGTTGTTTTGGGTTCTTTTGTGGCATATTATCGCACAAGATGCCTAGAATTCGTTGCTTCAACCGTAAACAACGTCACTAGGGCAACAGATACACAGTAAAGGGGACTACAACGAATGTTATACCAGTGGTTCAAGAGTGCAACCTCTCAGAGCCGGTGAACAAACCACCACCGAGTGCTCCAAGGAGGAAACGTGTTTCTGGTGCTAATGAAAATGTAGGCTGTGAATGTGAAGATTCATGTAATATTATTGTTGGTGTTAATATACTGTCATAGTTAGTATTGGACAATGTTAAGTGCAAGCATTGCTTTGGTGTACAGTGTGTTTCTGCGGTGGAAGATGAGAAGGCCAGGAAACGTCTTGCTACGAAGTTATCAGTGATATACAGCAAATGCAACGTTGGTGCGTCTTGTATGACATTTAAAATCGTAAACAAAGGTTATGACGTGTATTTGAGGGTAGCATATGGCACGCGCTGCATTGGTAGTGGAGAGAAGGCAGCAAGAATACATTGTGCAGTGATGAATCTTCCACCTCCTCCAGCAAAATTTGAGAGATACTGTGGCGTACTGCTTGGTTCTGTAAAAGAATTTGGAGAATCGTCAATAAAAAGTGGTGTAGAATAATCGAAAGTGGTGGTGACGGGGACATAGTGGCCGGTTTTGATGGTACCTGACAAAAAAGAGGGCACACTTCATTGAATGGTGTTGTTACAACAACAGCTGTTGACACTACCAAAGTGTTAGATATTAAAGTGTTGAGCAAATTTTGTCATAATTGTGTGAAAGGTATTCCAGAACATGAATGTAATATGAACTATAATGGCTCAGGTGCAGGTATGGAAGTGCAGATTGTTTACTAGATCTGTTGCTTCCCGCAACCTGCAATATGTGAAGTACCTTGGTGATGGTGATAGTAAAGCTTTCATTGAGGTTCAAAAATGTGCTCCATATGGAGCTGAGACTATTGTGCAGAAGCTATAATGTGTGTGACATGTACAGAAAAGACTTGGCACTAGACTTAGAAGGCTGAGACCAGTTTATATGATGGGAAGAGGATACAAGGGAGAGGGCGACTGACGGATGCAGAAATTGACAAGCTACAGACATGTTATTGCCTGGCGATAAGAAGGAACACAGGGGACTTGAAAAATATGAAGCACGCAGTTTGGGCCTTATACGTCCACAAAATGTCCACATATAACAATCCTATCCTCAACTTGTGCCCAAAAGAAAGTGAATCATGGTGTGGCTACCAAAGGTCAATTTCTCGTGGTGAAGAATATCATCACAGGAATTCTCTGCCAACTGCTGTAATGAAAGCCATCATACATACATTCAGGGGCCTTGCAAATGAAAACATAATGAAGAAACGTCTTCATGGCAGTACCCAAAACCCAAATGAAAGTTTTAATCAATGTGTATGGGAAAGATTGCCAAAAACCATTTTTCTGGGAAGAAATGCAGTTGCTATTGGTGTTTATGATGCAGTTTCATGTTTTAATGACGGTGTGCAAAGCAGGAAATATGTTTGAGAGAAAATGGGAATTAAGACCAAAGTGAACTGCATTTTGATGCATTTGTATGCGATACACACAGAGCGGGTAGTGAAAGGAGATAAATCATTTTTGGAGGTGACAAAAAAGCAAGATGAGTGCGTCATAGGAATGTGAAAAGGAAGAAAACTGATTTATAAAATGAAAAAGAACCTGCCTATGGTGCTGGACAGTTCTGAAAGAATGCCAAATACAAGAAACTTTGACAGCCATTTTCTGCAATACACAAATTTCTGTACTTCGGTACACGTAACATCCAAAATAAATATCCTATCACTTTCAAACTCCTTAATGCAAAGCTCTAGAATATTCCAAATCTATTAAAAACTGTGGTAAAATTTGAAATAATTAACTATAAAATTTGAGTTTTTATAAAGATGAAGTTTAAAATGTAACAGCTCATAAATTTTTTGGTAAATTAAATAAATTCTAGAGTTTCATACGCCTGCAAGAATGGTCTATGTGCTGTGCACAATTCATCGAAGAATCTCTCTTACTTATGAAGAATAGTGTACCTACAGCAACAAATGCAGCCAATAGTAAGTGAAAAAATGATGAAATTTCAAATGTAAAAAAAATATTTTATTATTTTTTTGAACTTCCACTGCTAAGAGTGTGAATCCTGAATCCTTCCTGGTCATGATGACAAAGTTTTATGAATTTATTTGTAAAAGCCCCTCCTGCTCCAAGTCGTCCCGTTTGACGTTCTACCCCCTTTAAAAGGAATGGGGTATAATGGTCGAGCAGCGCCTCATAATCGGCCTATTTCTGCAGTCAGTGCTAGGCGACGCTTGAGAATGTGTACAAAATGACGTCACTGGACAGTGGGTGACTGTAAACGACTGGTTTTGACTGATGAACCACGATATACCGTGTGCAATCTCATGGAAAGTTTTTGGTTTGGCATACGTCTGAAGAACATTACCTGTCATCTTGCGTAGTACCAACAGTGAAGTACATAGTGTGGTGTCACCGCCAGACACCACACTTGCTAGGTGGTAGCTTTAAATCGGCCGCGGTCCATTAGTACATGTCGGACCCCCTTGTCGCCACTGTCAGTAATTGCAGACCGAGCGCCACCACACGGCAGGTCTAGAGAGACGTACTAGCACTCGCCCCAGTTGTACGACGACTTTGCTAGCGACTACACTGACGAAGCCTTTCTCTCATTTGCCGAGAGATAGTAAGAATAGCCTTCAGCTAAGTCCATGGCTACGACCTAGCAAGGCGCCATTAACCAAATCTAAGAGTCTCACTTGTATTATCAAGAGCGATGTACCACAAGGATGAATTAAAGTTAAGTATTAAAGAAGCTACGTACTTTTCTTTATAGCATTCATAACGTATCCTGCTTCAGACCTCACGCCTGTCTGCGTTAGATTGTAGCGCATTTCGGTCTCCTCTATCTACAAGGTGTTGGCACATTTGCCAACACATCACATAGAATGTGGTCTTACGGTATGCAGCTGTTTCTCGTGTTTCGGGTGTGGCCTCCTTATTGCGCTTACGAAAACTCCCAATATGAACTAAATAAACATATCCTACAGCTTTGTGTACTGCGTGCTGTAGAGAAACTGTACGAAGACGATGGCTCTGTGTGTGAGCATGGCAGTGCACCGCCTTAAAGCAGCATCTGCGGGCAATGATTTGTAGACAATAAAATTCCTGAAATGGGCTATCCTCCACAGGGTCGCGACTTGAACCCAGTGCAACACTTTTGGGATGACCTCGCTCCAAACCTCAGCAGTCGACATCACTACGTTCTCTCGGTTCGACCCTCGAGGAAGAATGGACTGAAATTACTCTAAAGACATTTAGACGTCTCATTGAAAGTGTCCCCAGCAGAGTTAAGTCCATCATACAGGCGGAGGGTGGACACACTCCATGTTAATGTACACTAACAGATGTCTGGATGCTGTTGATCAGATAGTGTACATTTCAAAACGGGCGTTGGCACACTGTAACGCGGAACATAAAGATTATTTAGTGTACTGTTGAGTGCTCGATCACAGGCCAGTAAAGGTGTTTCTAAGCGCACAATTTAAGTACGCTGCGATTTACTGTCATGTGAACTCAACCTAATTTAAATACCCTGTTTCAGAAATGGAAATGCGGGATCCTGTTCAGAAGGCATTCTTCGTATTAGAATTTAAGAATTGTCGTTCTTTCATCACAGTACAGAGAATAATTTGTTAGCAATACTATGAAACACCGCCAAATGACAAAACTATTCGCAAAATGCGTCGGTAATTTGAAGAAAGACTTGGTTTGTCCAGTGGGAAGTATACCATCCACCTACTGGTAGCGCCCAAAACGTTTTTCTTCTACAACAAACAGTTGCTTGGACATTTTGGCGCATCTGCTATTTTACTGAATGACTGAGATTAACTGCAAGAATTCCAGCCACCAGATACCGAATGTATCGCAAAAGTTAAAAATTTCTCTTTGTTCGGGTGAATCCGTTCTAATAGGAGCCTAACATACAAAATTCCGTGATATTGTAATTATTCCAGTTCAGTAGTCATACTGGGGTTCTAAAATAGAAATCTGAATGTGCTTTAATGGTCCAGCTGTTCCGGGAGTGAAAGAAAATAAACAGTATTCCGTGTCAGATCTAACAGTAATGAGTCCTTCCCCCAGCACGCAGTAATTACTAATAAAAGTAGAAAACTTATACTTTTAATCAACTGAAAGAAAGTGATCTCACTGTCACGCATATCCTCCCAATTTTTAAGAGAAAAAATAAAACCAGTCTCCCGCCCAGTTACTGCCTTGCCTGGGTGGCAATTCAGACGTAAACCATTTTCCAGAACAATTAATAAAATGGTTTTCCCCCACCCCATCCCACCATCAGCATTATCCCATCACCCAAGAAATATTTTTCAATACATCATTCTAGTTCCACTTTTTCGTTTACTGGAGCATTTAAAAAAGCATATGTAATCGAACTGTTATAACATGCTTGATAATTGATTCCGCAATTTCATACTGATTCCCCTCTTCACATCTTTCAGTAAAATGGAGGATTCCCACTAGCGGGTATAGGGGGCCGCACATTTTTAAATCGACCATTTCATTCGTCGAATTGGACATGACGACACTGTGCTTGCTCTTGACCTTCTAGATCTCCGGACGTCTCAGCCTTGGATTTCTTTATGTGCAAGATCAAAACGACTCGAAATGTACATTTCTAATGCGCTCGCTTCGGTGACTCCACCTGTGCTGGAGAATGTATGGCTTGAAATGGGTTATTGCTTAGATATTGGGCGTCTGACCGACAGAAGTCATATACAACACCTATAGTGTCATCTGACATTACTTTTGAACATTACTTTACATTCTGTGTAACTCATATCTTTGTCGCATGCAATGAGTAGCTATAGTTATTTGTAATCGCTACAATCATTTTAATTGTCCCGTATAATTAATAAATTCCACCTCCGAATGTATACAGAGCTACTTCGAATTCGAATTCCTAACAAACTTTTCCATTTAAGAGGCACTTTTATATTAGCTTCATATTTCCAAACCACAGATTCTGAATTTCAAATTCTTGAGTTTATATTTTCACTTATTTTCAGTAAATTTTATCTCACAGCTATCAGCTACATATTCAAAATCATATTGTACCACCATCATCTACTACCGAAAATAGTTGCTATTGCCATCGGCTTCGATTTAAAAAAATGATCAGGCTTCCTGACTACACAAACTAACAGACCATTATGAAAACATGAGACACAAAAGATGTACAATCGTGTAACATCAAATAGTACACAGGAATTTCTTCAATCGTAGTAGCTATGTGGATACATACATCACAGTCTGAATAATGCGAAAAACTGCAAACTAAACATCATAATTTGATGCATAAAATTTAAGTTTAGTTCAGATGATCCAGTTTGTCAATAATACAATAGTACAACAGGTCCAATCTATGGACGCTTACAGTGTTGGGAAAACATCGCTGTGGAACTTCTGAACGACAGATTACCACGCAACCAAGAGGTTGGACGTGTTATACTGTTGTATTATCGACAAATAGGATCTCCTAAACAATATTATTTTCGATAAGCTTAAGGTTATATGTTTCTGCCCCAGTGTGTGTTCAAACATATATGAAAGCTATCACTCTGGCCGAGTAAGCTCCGTCCCTGTGCTTGCATCAAATATGACTAACAATATCCACCTTTCAACAAAACACAGTTATACATTTGTTTACTCGAAAATATTGCATTACGCAGTAGCATCGTTAGTGAGCGTTCCTTTATTTTCTCTCTAGACTACATTTACTTTTTTCTGTGACCTATGCATATCAGCCATAGATATGTAATAGCTGTAGCTTTATTGTTGCACTGGTCCTGTTCTGATTGGTGAGATGGATTTTAAGGTCCTTGAAATGTTTTGTTGCACCTTTTGTATTTTTACAGTATTTTGCACTAATGTTTTCATTGTCTTTAGATGCCATCCGTTGGCAATGCTATTTCGAAGCTCTGTCAGAGCAACTGAAGTGAAGTCACCTGGAAAAAATATGCAGTAAGTGATAGTTCAGAACTGAGAAATACTGATTGTTAATGCAGCTGCAGACGCTATTTAAATATCACAATGAATGTAAGTGATGCACATTTTCTTATAAATAGGGATTTGCGTTTGTTGCTTCGTCTTAGCTCCAACAACTGACGTGTCAAAACTCATGAGGACATTACCGTTCTAGTATACAGGGTGGCCATGAGCAGCCGAAAAAGCTAGTTAGAGTGTTGCAGAGAAGGATGTGCTGAGAAATAATTCGTAAGAAAAAAATTTGGTACATTGCGGCGTTTCCGAGTTAATTAGCGTGACGTTAGGCCAGTTTTTAAATGAAAAGAGAATACTGCTTGGCGGCTACCCTCGTTAAAATACTTTTTAACAAAACTCTGAAAAATTGGAAAAGGAAGTGCAAAAACATAGGAATCAGAGTAGGTGATAGCATCCTATTCTCCCTAATTTCGTGGACGATCAGGTCATCTTCACTAAGGAAGAAGAGGATGAGTCTTATATGCTAAAAATCAAAAAGAAGAATATGAGCTTGAAATTTAACTTTACGTAAACTGAATACTTGGCTGTCGGAAGTATAGGAATGGATTCTGTTATGGATGATGGATCTATAGTAAAGTGTAGCCGTTCATATAAATATTTAGGGACAATAATTTCGAGCAAATGTGCAAGGAACAAGGAAATCAGGCACAGAATGGGAATGGGAAAGGTGGCAATTAAGCAGTTACACTCCATTATTTGGGATAAAAAGACGTCAAAACTTTGAAAAGAATGTACGAAACTTTAGTTGAAAGCGTTACTCTGTATGGTGCTGAACTGTGGGAATTCTGCAGGGTCAACGGGTAGGAATTAAAGGCAATGGAAATTGAGTTTTAGAGACAAAGTTGTGAAGTAACGAGACACAATATAAAAAATGAAGTGTGACGAAAACAAAAGGGAGCTACAAAAGATATTGAAGATACAATTGAAAATAAATGGCTAATATGGTAGGGAGATCTTAGAAGAATGGCAGAGGAAAGATGGCCCTCTAAAATGTGGTACTGGCAGGGTGTCTACGACCCGGGACAACCGGGAAAAACCCGGGATTTTCTTCATCCGGGAGAAAACCGGGAAAAACCCGGGATATTTTTAGAATTCCGGGAATTTTTCATTTTTTTAGTATTCAGTTAAATTTTTGTAATTTTGACTAGTAAGGACCGACACACTAACAAAGGATATTACTGTATCCCGCTACTGCAGAATAATACTTCAACAATAAAACATAAACTAGAGAAAAAAACGAAAATAACTTAAACTGCAAAGGAAATGCGCCATATACAGCGACGACACAAGTGCTCATGCAAGCGTCTGCCGATTGAAAATGTGTCAAAGGCTTTAGGAAGACTATGCAGTGCTTCATAACAACAAATTGCCTCCAATGAGCGTGAAGTCGCAACTGTTTACATTCGATTTGTTTTAGCAGTTAACGCGTGGGCTCATGCGCATGCGCAGTAGAGTCACGTTTGAGTAGTAGATTCTCCCGCTTCTGTCAACAGGAATGTGGCTGTTGGCTGTGCAAGCAGTCGCAGCAAGCAGCTAGATACTTCCGGGAAATGGGGGCGCCTAATTCATATTCTTAAGGGAAAAAAAACTTGTTTCACAAAGCACCTAGCATCCAGCGCACGTTTAGTCATATGATTCTCAGTTGGTTTTTGAACACATTTTAAGTTGATTTCTGAATGAATCATAAGCTGACTTTTGAATGCATGCATAGTGTACGTGATGTCTCTGTCAGGAGAATCCTCGTCGCATCTAGAAATAAACTTTCCACAGACAAAAGGGGACGGGGCTATACGAGCCGAGTGGAGTAAAGCCGAATGGATGAATGGCAATCGCTGTCTGATTATGTGGCTGATTGGGTGTGCGAATGATCAGCGTTGTTATAATTACTAGCGGAGTCCATAGATTCATACTATCAGAATGGAAATAAACGACTGACAGGAATAACAGGTGAGAAAGATTATGTATTATCTTCTCGGTGTGTCCAAGAAAATGAAGTTTTGACAGAAAATGTTTGGCCAGATCGCTACACTAGTAAGGACCAGGAGTACAGTCCCCGGCTACCAGCCGCTTAAGTCCTATTATGGAAGTAACACGGAAAACGTAGTACGAACACGTAACAACGCCTAACCGGAGAATAATTGCGGGAGAACTAAACCAGTGATTCTGGCAGGGTTAGTGAAGTTAATCGGCGAACAAATTTTGACAGTGGCAGCAATAGCTACAGAATTGGTGATGACAGGATTGTTTGTCAGAACGAGGACGGAGAAGAAACGAGGACATCACACAAATTATGGAAGAATAAGACGATTCCAAATTTATATAAAAATTTCGTAATACTAGTTTTCGATCTCATGCTAGAGAAGCTAGTGCATATGAATGAAACGTGAAACTATTTCCTAACATAAAGCTTTTTGCTTGTAGTAGGCCTAATAGGCATTTGATATTGATACTTATTGGATTATATTCTGTCGTGTTACAAAAATGACCATTTGTGCCAAAACAGTCTCGTTTGTTTGGTGTGTTATAAAATTGCTGCCGTATTAGAAAGGCCTATTTTGTTTTATCTAGCAGACAGTGACAAAATAGACGTAATCAGATCGAGAAACCACACCAGTCTTGGGTATTATTTGTATTAACAGCTTTTTCAGTATTAGATAACTACATTTCGATTTTCCATGTAGCAAAACGTTTGACAAACTTTGATGAGGTAAAAGATTCTTTCACAGAAAGGAAAACACGCCATGTAAAGCTGTAGCAAGATTAGAGAGAAAAAAATGCTAGGAGCTAAGGTTTGAAGAAATGTGTAATTTCTTGCTTATCTCTTGTCAGTACTGGTTTTATATATCCTATATTTAATTTTTAGTCACACAAAACAGCAAGTTATTAACTAATGGGCAATGAAGAGTTCAGATTTTCCGAAGAGTTCTTGTTCTCTCGATTACAAATAATCCCATCCGCTATTAATTGCGAGATTTTTTTTAAGAGAGGCAGGCTGCCAAACCGGCCGACTGGGAGCAGGAGAGGCACCACAGGACATTTCAATTTCCACTCTCCTGAATATAGTTTGGACGTGCAGTAGAAAAATGCTTTATGAAGAGGCATGGAACTGCACTTGGGCATACTTAAGACCAAATAATATGTCTTACATTTCCTCGAATACATACGTTTTATGTTTCAGACTTTTCAGAAAGATGTGCGCTACAAGATGAACATATTTTGAAAATTCGATTTTTTTTTAGTATTGACCCGGTTCGCAAATGTCGTAGATCCGGGGGTGATGCGCAGAGCAATCTGAGCTATAGTGGGTAGTCTGCCCGCATCTCGTGGTCGTGCGGTAGCGTTCTCGCTTCCCACGCCCGGGTTCCCGGGTTCGATTCCCGGCGGGGTCAGGGATTTTCTCTGCCTCGTGATGGCTGGGTGTTGTGTGATGTCCTTAGGTTAGTTAGGTTTAAGTAGTTCTAGGTTCTAGGGGACTGATGACCTAAGATGTTAAGTCCCATAGTGCTCAGAGCCATTTGAACCATAGTGGGTAGTCTCCACGTGACCCGTGTTTACGTTCAGTGATTTTTCTGTTTCCCCTTCGTTTACTCTCACATCAAATGAAAACAAAACGGATTCCGTGGCCGGGAGCAATCAAGTGAATTAAAACACATTCACATAATTACTAAAGGCTGAAATATGTCATTAGTTTCAGATTTTATTTTATTTCCACCTTTCTGACAGTCAAGCATTAATCGCCTTGCGGAACAATGAAGTTATTTTTGTCTGTTTGCTAAAGAAATTTGACTTTTGCTAATCTTTTCCGCAGAGGCAGTCGATGTATTTGAAACGAAATGTTTAATTCCACAGTACTGGGTAGTTTCAACTGTTCGCTGCATTTCAAGTGCACGTTTTCATTTTCTAGCACGTATGGCATTATGCCATAATAAATAACCAAACATGATATAATACAGTACTGGTGCTCCAAGAAAATTTACATCCTGAAAACCACACTTAAAAGCTTAATATCAGGTCGGGGTCTACGGTACTTCATTGGGAATCTGGACATACGAGTGTGCCTTTAAGTATGCACTTTAAATGTGCACATTTTAGTATGGTTCACGAAATTCCGATACTCTTGCAGTATCATCTTTCATTGATGATCTTTTACACGTACGTACATACGGGCTTCCTACGTCATGATATCTACCCAAGCGCGGTGTCGCCTGTTACCTGAGCTCTCTGGCAACTGCTGAAACAGACCTATTTGTAACAGGTCGCGGGAAAATATTATGATTGATGGTTTGAAAAGCGTTACTTTCAAAGTAAATATCCTATTACGTAAGTTGAACTATGTACAAGAATGGACCGTGAATTTATTAAATCACAAAGCGTTTGACTCTCATTTAAAAATCAGGTGTCTGATGACGAGCCATTTAGAAGCATTTCGAACCCTCGAACCCTGAAGATCAGACATTTATGTCATTATTAAAAATTTTACAGGCACATTTGTATGATATCTCGTAAAGTGTAACACGCGCAAAAAAGATCAACAGTATATGCGAAAGCTTAGTTTCTCTTGCAGCTTGAGACCAATATTTTATGTGAAAGCTTTGCTTTTCTTGTAACAACACTATGTATATTAATTTAAACTATTAACTTTCCCTGTTTGGCGCGCTACTTAACACTGATGTTGCTATTGGCTGACTACATCACGTGTCCTATGCTCTGAATATCCTCTGTCATCAGCTGGCGAGATCACGTGACATGAGTTACGAACGGCTTACAAAAGCGCATCGAAATCTCGGTTTCAATGGTTTGGAAAGTAACATGCGGTGTTTGGTGGATTTCCAATGTATGTTTTCGTAATACGAAAACACGCAGCGTACATGTTGCTGCACAGCAAAGATATTTACAAAACGTGTCTTTTTCTCTGAGTTTCGTTTTCTAAAGTGCCGGAAAATTGTACGCTCGTGTACAAAACCATAACCATTCAAAGGAGTGATAGGGGAAAATATACTGTCATCCGGGAGAAAGTGTGTTTTTAACTGGGAAATCCGGGAAAAATCCGGGAATTTTTTTCCTTGTCCACGTAGACACTCTGACTGGAGACCCTCACGACACAGAAAGAGAGGAAGACACTGGCTACATTGAACTGATGGAGTGAGACGTGCAATGCAGGACAGAAACTTGGATGCGTGAGACGACGCATGGTGTAGAAAAGACACAGAAAGAAGAAAGAAGAGGTCCGTATTATGGAAGGAGCTTCAGGTACATTCTGGGCGTCACACTGCAGCAGTTGCAGGACTGGTACTGATAGTGCTGTTAAAGAATAACTGGTAAAGGTTGTCACTTCATCACGCCGTAAATAACGATCAGTTATCAGGTTGGTGCCTCGGAACTGCCTTAGTTACACACCGAATCACGTGCTGTAGTGGGAAACAGGGCTGGCATTGAGGGAGCTGTGGAAGTATTCTCTGGTAGCGGTCATCTTTATGTCGCACTGTAAATGCAAGTCAGTGACTGCTGTTTGCCGCGTAGGATAAGCCGAGCGGTCTAAGGCCCTGCAGTCATGGACTGTGCGGCTGGTCCCGGCGGAGGTTCGACTCCTCCCTCGGGCATGGATGTGTGTGTTTGTCCTTAGGATAATTTAGGTTAAGTAGTGTGTAAGCTTAGGGACTGAAGACCTGAGCAGTTGAGTGCCATAAGATTTCACACACATTTGAACATTTTTTTTTGACTGCTGTTTCAGGTCGGTGTCTGGGAACCGCATCAAGTACATGCCGGGAGGGGTGCTGCAGCGGGCGCCAGGGTTGGCACTACTGGAGCTGAGGGGGAATCCCCTGGTGGCGGTCGCGCCCACTGCCTTCTCCCACCTGCCGAGACTGCGAAAGCTGTGAGTACAAACAGTACGACGCCTGGCGTTCTGTATAGAGTAATTTGTCGCTAAGTTTGTCTGCGAAGCGAAATGGTTGAAACTGTGGGATCTTATTAGGAAGCAGAAGTGTTATCATCCTTGACGAGTCATCATGACTTCAGGCACTCTATAAAATAAATTTATCTTTTCTTTCCAATGGCCGGCCGGAGTGGCCAATCGGTTCTAGGCGCTACAGTCTGGAACCGCGCAGCCGCTACGGTCGCAGGTTCGAATCCTGCCTCGGGCATGGATGTGTGTTATGTCCTTAGGTTAGTTAGGTTTAAGTAGTACTAAGTTCTAGGGGACTGATGACCTTAGAAGTTAAGTCCCATAGTGCTCAGAGCCATTTGAACCTTTCCAATAATTTTTCAGTTCAAACAGTTCTGTGTCTCTAAAGACCTCGACATCGAAGTGATGTTGATTTAACTTTTCTTTATTCTTTCTAAAACTCCCCTTCTCCAAAACATTATAAATACGGATGGGCGCTCATTTCTATGCAGCAATTTGATGATCATTATATTTTACACCAGCATGCTCAATTAGTCGAACTAATGCGAGGTCCTATCCCAGTTTCCCTGGCCCATACATCAGTATAAATTGGTTTCGTAGAGAAAACAACATCCCAAATCCGTGTGGTGATTAAGTGGAATAGGGAGCCCCTCTGGCATGACTGCTGAATAGCATTTGTTACTGAGAAAGCTGTGTAATGTAGGAGATGATTTTACAATTCAGTATCGTGTCGTTTGAAGTCTTGAGGTCCCGCAGCATGATATATGCCGTGCACAGACACTTTAAATAGAGAAATCCAAATCGCTGCTATGTTCAACTTATTTGTTGCTTTACTGGTTTGGGATAGGTGTATTTCGGCTACAGTGCCATTCTCCAGCTGAACTGCCTGCGAATAACACATAACTTCGTTAACCCTTTTCTCCATTCTTATAACAACAGTACTTACGTCTCGCTGTTTTTGACGTCCACAAAACATCGATCGGTGCTGTCACTGTCTAATTATTTGGTTGTCTTGTTTTATAGGTTGCGTGATTGTAGCATCCACATTGCCATATCTCCGTCGTTAACGTTGTAGACAAGTTTTTTGTTGACTATCGCCTTTCTGCTCTGTTTACTAATTTTTGTACTTTTGACTGCTTTATTTAGCGGAACACCTGCGGTATTACATGCCTACAATTTTGTTTTAATTTATAAATCTATGAGTTTCTATGTATCAGTGATTTGATCTTTGCTGTTAATTTAATCTTTTCTTAAAAAGTGTTATTGGCTTTGTATGATTATCTGTTACCTATATTTAAGTATCAGTACAATTTTCAGTACAGCTAGACATAAGTACTACCGTATAATCACTCAATATTGTCATTAGAAATATGATTAGAAAAAAAGTTTAATGATGATATTTATTTGTCACAGGTATCTAGAAATAGCTACCTGTAGCCGAAATAGGCCTATCGCATACCAACAAAGTGCTAAATACTTTAAACATAGTACCGATTCACATTTCTCTGTTCATTATCCTGTCGTGTTCAATAAATCTGGTTTGCTGTTCTCTATAGAAATGTCATGGCAGACCGTTATGAGGATAATTTTATCGTTTACATGGTAATCATTAAATGTCAAGTAGACCTCCAACGATTTAAGCACCTTACATAGATGTCTGTTTAAGATATTTGGTAATACCAGCGTTTATTACACACGTTTCGCTCTGAGACTGCTAGTTTGTGCTCAGGATTGTAGTAATAGCATAAAATGTAGCTTCTGAATCAGTGTCCGACGAAAATGAAAAGCTAAATTATAAACTGAGCGGAGAAGATATGTCCTCGATTTTCTCAAAATATTTAACTGTGTGGCCCTGTTATAATTTTACATTTGTTGCATTTTTTTTAATTAGAGAGGGAGCTCAATGATTCCTGCAGTATCTAGAAAATACGAAGCAGAATATTGTCATCTAATGTTAACAAACATCCTTTCACGAGAAAGTGCTCTACCCACTGAGCTATCCAAGCCCGACTCAGAACCCGCCCCTCATAGCTTTACTCCCTCCAGCACCTCGTCTGCTACCTTCCAGACTTGTTGGAAGTTCTCCTGTGCATACCTTGTGGGACTAGCACTCCTGGAAGAAAGGATATTGAGGAGAATTGGCCTAGCAATAGTCTAGGCGATTGCTTCCAGAACAAATTTTCAATCTGTAGTGGAGTATGCGCGGATTTCATTCTTCCTGATAAACCAAAAGTCTGTGTTGGACTGTTGGACTGGAACTGGAATCTCTGCCTTTCGCATACACCGACTGAGCTATCCAAGCGTGACTCACGACACGCCTTCGCAGATCCACTTCCACCAGTGCCTCATGATGTTTGAATCCCGATCAAGCACACGATGTTCAGTCTCCCAGAAAGATTAAAATCCAGCTGGCTCACCTATAATTCGTGCAGTACGACTCAGCACACTGGCGGGTGCCATGAAGGCAGAAGCTACAGAGTGAAAATTCTTTGTCGAAACTGTAGAGGTCACCCATTGGGTCAGGATTGTTTTTAGTGGGTGTGGAGGTTGAGGAGATTGGATGATGGCGCTACAGGTGCAGAGGCCGACCTCGGGAGCTGGTGAGGGTAGCAGTCACGCGCCCGATGACGTCAGCCAAACAGTGTTGTCTGATAATATATTTATTATTCGTGATCTCACAGGACAGATTGTCTTCTCCGGCGCGGCAGAAAGCGTGCTATCGCATACTGGAGTGCGGCATGGAATGTGGATACAGCATGCTGGTGTTGAGCAAGTCAAGACCAAATAGTGATGTCGTGCTGGTAGCTAGACCAGGAGCCTGCAGGCGCAAACCTACCATGGCTCACCTGGAATTCTTGCACCCCGACTCAGCACTCTGGAATAAAGAAGTGCACTTAGGCGTGTGCCATCAACATATCACAGATGGCGGGTGTTATGAAGGCGAAATCCCAGAACCCAGATCAGCAACATAATGTGCAATCAGGGAGGTGGTACCACGTTCAACCACGTAGGCGGTACTAAAGTGCCAGTGGAAGGCCCCGACTTGTCCTGATCTGTCAGTTACAATGGGGACCAGACAACAGTGGCAGCTTGCAGTGCCGAAGTTCCATCGCAGTCGTCTGGCTGCAGTCCTTTTAGATGTCGGAATCAGAGGTGCAGACGGGATTACCAATATCTGGCGGTCTCAGTGGACTTGTCCCCACCGTGATGCCGCATTTATTATCAGTTCCCCTTGGCTTCGCAATTTCCGTCAGTGCTAGACGCTGTAGAGCAGCTCTGGTCAGATTTTACATGCGACGAATGCATACTGCAAGGCTCGCTGATATTGGGTGCTGCAAAACCGCCCAGTTTGCACTCCTTGTTTATTGCTCGGCTTGGTGTGGCAACGTGTTGCGAGCAGCACCCTGCCTTCTGCAAGGTTGACTGCTCCAGATACCAATTGTACCACACGGTATGAGCTGGACCTGATTACCTACCGTCTGCGCCAAATAATAAGTTCAAAAATTTATTAGAGCTCCCTCGAATTGGATCTGCTGTGCAACAAAACATTACCCTAGGATGTGGCTAAACCATTTCTCTGCCATATCCTTTCTTCCAGGAGCGCTAGTCCGGCAAGATACGCAGGAGCACTTCTGTGAAGCTTGAAAGCTAGGAGAAGAGGTAATGGTTGAAGTGGATCTGTGGAGGTGGGTCATGAGTCGTACTTAGAAAGCTCACTCGCTTGAGCATTTACTCACGAAGGGTAGACGTCTCAGGCTCGACTTTCGATATGGAACACAGTTTTAATCTTGTGGCAAAATGTTTCAGATCAGCTCAAGCTCTGCAGGAGAGTGAAATTTCGCTCTGCAGTTTGTACTTTACTTTATTATGACTGTGTGGTAACTCTGAGAATAACATCTACCATATTTCACGTTATCTCTGTTTATACGTGCTGCTCATTATGTGGTACGCGTCACCTGCCAGAGTTGATAATATTTCCCCCTGTCTGTTTGTGCCAGCATCCTGTCCGACGCGCGGGAGCTGACGGAGTTCCCCAACCTGGAGGGCACGGCGGCTCTGGAGATCCTGCGGCTGGACAGGGCTGGACTCCAGGAGGTGCCTGCCTCACTCTGTTCTGTCTGTCCCAGGCTCCGCAGTCTGTGAGTACCTCAGTGCTTCTCCTCTTAGTGCGATCTCTGTTCTTAGAGGATGTCCCAAAGTTCAAGAGCCACAATTATACAGACGCTAGATGACCGTGAATTGGACATTTTCAGATAATCACAAAAATGATTCATTGCACTAAAACATTTATTTAATTATTTAACAAATAAATTCGCCAAACTGGAACACGTGAGGCAATACTGACCTTACGACTTATCTTAGAAGAAAGATTAAAGAAAGACAAACCTACGTTTCTAGCACCCGTAGACTTAGAGAAAGCTTTTGACAATGTTGACTGGAATACTCTCTTTCAAATTCTAAAGGTGGCAGGGGTAAAATACTGGGAGCGAAAGGCTATTTACAATTTGTACAGAAACCAGATGGCAGTTATGAGTCGAGGGACATGAAAGGGAAGCAGTGGTTGGGAAGGGAGTAAGACAGGGTTGTAGCCTCTCCCCGATGTTATTCAATCTGTATATTGAGCAAGCAGTAAAGGAAACAAAAGAAAAATTCGGAGTAGGTATTAAAATCCATGGAGAAGAAATAAAAACTTTGAGGTCCCGCCGATGACATTGTAATTCTGTCAGAGACAGCAAAGGACTTGGAAGAACAGTTGAATGGAATGGCCAGTGTCTTGAAAGGAGGATATATGATGAACATCAACAAAAGCAAAACGAGGATAATGGAATGTAGTCGAATTAAGTCGGGTGATGCTGAGGGAATTAGATTAGGAAATGAGACACTTAAAGTAGTAAAGGAGTTTTGCTATTTGGGGAGCAAAATAACTGATGATGGTCGAAGTAGAGAGGATATAAAATGTAGACTGGCAATGGCAAGGAAAGCGTTTCTGAAGAAGAGAAATTTGTTAACATCGAGTATAGATTTAAGTGTCAGGAAGTCATTTCTGAAACTATTTGTATGGAGTGTAGCCACGTATGGAAGTGAAACATGGACGATAAATAGTTTGGACAAGAAGAGAATAGAAGCTTTCGAAATGTGGTGCTACAGAAGAATGCTGAAGATTAGATGGGTAGATCACATAACTAATGATGAAGTATTGAACAGGATCGGGGAGAAGAGAAGTTTGTGGCACAACTTGACCAGAAGAAGGGATCGGTTGGTAGGACATGTTCTGAGGCATCAAGGGATCAACAATTTAGTATTGGAGGGCAGCGTGGAGGGTAAAAATCGTAGGGGGAGACCAAGAGACGAATACACTAAGCAGATTCAGAAGGATGTAGGTTGCAGTAGGTACTGGGAGATGAAGAAGCTTGCACAGGATAGAGTAGCATGGAAAGCTGCATCAAACCAGTCTCAGGACTGAAGACCACAACAACAACAACGGCCGTGCGAAGTTTAGGAGTTATTTTATTTTATTTTATTTTCGCTGCCAGTTTCGGCAATTCAATATGCCATCTTGAAAAATTATCGATTTTGCCATACTGCGACCATCTGTTTCTGAATGTCGTGAACCCAAGTGCTTCCTTCTAAGGTTTGACAGCAGTCAACTCGTGGTCCACTAGTAGTTAGCATTGCTGCTTGCCCCGGATTCGATTCCTAGACGGGTCGGAGATTTTCTCCGCCCGGAAACTGGATGTTTGTGATGTCATCACCATTTCATCGTCATCCGGAAAAAATGGCGAGACTGGACTGTGTAACGATAGGGAATTTGTGCGGGCACTGATAACCACGTCGTTGAGGGCCCCACAAACCAAAATCATCAATTACCATCATCTGCCAGTCATATCTGTTGAAATTACTTTCGTTCTCGAGCTTTCCTTCTAGCTAGCTTGTTTCACTAGCAGTCGTACTTTTCCGAAATCTGGAACTTGTCGCACTTCTCCTGATGTTCCGCTACCAGAAGTGTCACAATTCGTTTTAAGTGCGTGCAGCTTTCGCGTTCTTTAATACGATGTTTTTGATGTCCTCCCAGTTTCGACTATACGAGCAAATACACTTTGCCACAGTAGCACGTCACTTCATAGACTGCAGCAGTGCAGAAGTTATTAGGTGCGTCTGTTTGCCTCGGAAGAAGTGTTTTATTTTTTCTTGACCTCCGTAAGGCGTGCGATACAGTTCCCCACAGTCGTTTATTGAACAAAGTAAGAGCATATGGACTATCAGACCAATTGTGTGATTGGATTGAGGAGTTCCTAGATAACAGGACGCAGCATGTTATTCTCAATGGAGAGAAGTCTTCCGAAGTAAGAGTAATTTCAGGTGTGCCGCAGGGGAGTGTCATAGGACCGTTGCTATTCACAATATACATAAATGACCTGGTGGATGACATCGGAAGTTCACTGAGGCTTTTTGCAGATGATGCTGTGGTGTATCGAGAGGTTCTAACAATGGAAAATTGCACTGAAATGCAGGAGGATCTGCAGCGAATTGACGCATGGTGCAGGGAATGGCAACTGAATCTCAATGTAGACAAGTGTAATGTGCTGCGAATACACAGAAAGATAGATCCTTTATCATTTAGCTACAAAATAGCAGGTCAGCAACTGGAAGCAGTTAATACCATAAATTATCTGGGAGTACGCATTAGGAGTGATTTAAAATGGAATGATCATATAATGTTGATTGTCGGTAAAGCAGATGCCAGACTGAGATTCATTGGAAGAATCCTAAGGAAATGCAATCCGAAAACAAAGGAAGTAGGTTACAGTACGCTTGTTCGCCCACTGCTTGAATACTGCTCAGCAGTGTGGGATCCGTACCAGATAGGGTTGATACAAGACATAGAGAAGATCCAACGGAGAGCAGCGCGCTTCGTTACAGGATCATTTAGTAATCGCGAAAGCGTTACGGAGATGATAGATAAACTCCAGTGGAAGACTCTGCAGGAGAGACGGTCAGTAGCTCGGTACGGGCTTTTGTCAAAGTTTCGAGAACATACCTTCACCGAAGAGTCAAGCAGTATATTGCTCCCTCCTACGTATATCTCGCGAAGAGACCATGAGGATAAAATCAGAGAGATTAGAGCCCACACAGAGGCATACCGACAATCCTTCTTTCCAAGAACAATACGAGACTGGAATAGAAGGGAGAACCGATAGAGGTACTGAAGGTACCCTCCGCCACACACCGTCAGGTGGCTTGCGGAGTATGGATGTAGATGTAGATGTAGATGTAGACTGAAAGACGTGGTCTTTCTATAATTTTCCGGAAAAAATTTGCTTCTGCGTTCAGCGTTCAGCTAACACAGGAGACTAGAAAATCACGAACAATATCTCAATTAGAGGAGTTGAAACGTCAAGAAAAGTGATGCGGCCTAACAACACACAAGATTTTACCTTTAATGGCAGCTGCCCCTAAAGCCTGAGACGTTAAGATTACTAAGGCTACTTCTGAGGCGTCAAAGCTAAACTATTCAAAACAGTTAGAGGATCATAATTATCTGACAACATATCGCGATAACCTTTTCGTAAAATGACGTCAGAGACAGTACAATACATTGAAAAACAGTCATATCTACAACAGAAGACAAGGGAGTACAACTTTTTCCGCCGTTAAACTTCTGCAGAAGCAATCCAAATAAACATCATCACTAACCTTTGCAAAGTAAAATTCTATGTACCGACTTGACAGAAAATTCTAGGACTTTCTGGTCTTACGTTAAATCAGTAAGTGGATCGAAACAGCATATCCAGCTACGCTGGGATGATAATGGCATTGAAACAGAGGATGACACGCGTAAAGCTGACATACTAAACACCTTTTTCCAAAGCTGTTTCACAGAGGAAGACCGCACAGCAGTTCCTTCTCTAAATCCTCGCACGAACGAAAAAGTGGCTGACATCGAAATAAGTGTCCAAGGAATAGAAAAGCAACTGAAATCACTCAAAAGAGGAAAGTCCACTGGACCTGACGGGATACCAATTCGATTCTACACAGAGTACGCGAAAGAACTTGTCCCCCTTCTAACAGCCGTCTACCGCAAGTCTCTAGATGAACGGAGGGTTGCAAATGATTGGAAGAGAGCACAGGTAGTCCCAGTTTTCAAGAAGGGTCGTCGAGCAGATGCGCAAAAATATAGGCATATATCTCTGACATCGATCTGTTGTAGAATTTTAGAGCATGTTTTTTACTCGCGTATCATGTCATTTCTGGAAACCCAGAATCTACTCTGTAGGAATCAACATGAATTACGGAAACCGCCATCGTGTCAGACCAAACTCGCTTTATTTGTTCAAGAGACCCAGAAAATATTAGATACAGGGTCCCAGATAGATGCCATTTTCGTTGACTTCCGGAAGGCGTTCGGTACAGTTCCGCACTGTCGTCTGATAAACAAAGTAAGAACCTACGGAATATCAGACCAGCTGTGTGGCTGGATTGAAGAGTTTTTAGCAAACAGAACACAGCATGTTGTTCTCAATGGAGAGACGTCTACAGACGTTAAAGTAACCTCTGGCGTGCCACAGGGGAGTGTTATGGGACCATTGCTTTTCACAATATATATAAATGACCTAGTAGATAGAGCCGGAAGTTCATGCGGCTTTTCGCGGACGATGCTGTAGTATACAGAGAAGCTGCAGCATTAGAAAATTGCAGCGAAATGCAGGAAGATCTGCAGCGGATAGGCACTTGGTGCAGGGAGTGACAACTGACCCTTAACATAGATAAATGTAATGTATTGCGAATTCATAGAAAGAAGGATCCTTTACTGTATGATTATATGATAGCGGAACAAACACTGGTAGCAGTTACTTCTGTAAAATATCTGGGAGTATGCGTACGGAACGATTTGAAGTGGAATGATCATATAAAATTAATTGTTGGTAAGGCGAGTGCCAGGTTGAGATTCATTGGGAGAGTCCTTAGAAAATGTAGTCCACCAACAAAGGAGGTGGCTTACAAAACACTCGTTCGACCTATACTTGAGTATTGCTCATCAGTGTGGAATCCATGCCAGGTCGGGTTGACAGAGGAGATAGAGAAGATCCAAAGAAGGGCGGCGCGTTTCGTCACAGGGTTATTTGGTAAGCGTGATAGCGTTACGGAGATGTTTAGCAAACTCAAGTGGCAGACTCTGCAAGAGAGGCGCTCTGCATCGCGGTGTAGCTTGCTGTCCAGGTTTCGAGAGGGTGCGTTTCTGGATGAGATATCGAATATATTGCTTCCCCCTAGTTATACCTCCCGAGGAGATCACGAACGGAAAATCAGAGAGATTCGAACGCGCACGGTGGCTTTCCGGCAGTCGTTCTTCCCGCGAACCATACGCGACTGGAACAGGAAAGGGAGGTAATGACAGTGGCACGTAAAATGCCCTCCGCCACACACCGTTGGGTGGCTTGCGCAGTATAAATGTAGATGTAGATGTAGAACCGTGTGTGTGCTTCACACTATCTTCACACAAATTAACTCACATTGTTAACGAATTTTTGAGTGGCATTTTACCAGTCCTAAAGATGATGTAACACTAGAGCTGGAAAAACGATGGGAATTACTGAACTTGTGGAAAAATGCCTTCGAATGATTTCCAGATATTTTCCTGTCAGGCATACACAGATCAGGGAATACAGGTCATACCCTCACATTACAGAATGTGATCCACAAACTAAGATCAGTGGAGGCTAGCATCGTTATCCACAGACTAGGAGTTTTGCCAGTGGCTGCGAAGTACCGTGGAAAAGTGGGTAGGAAAATCTTAAGATGTGGTATATGCTGTGTTGCGACACTTCCTCGCCTGATTCATTATTGAAACATCATGGATTTTGCAATATACCATGGGATTTTCCTGATTATCCAAAATTGTTACGTAGTGCTTGGGAGTAAGGCGACCTTGCAGAGTAACCATAGCTCTAGGGAATGCCACGTTATGGCTACTACCCAAATTGTCACCAAACTCCCACTATGTTTTATTCTTCGAACATAAACTCGGCCAGATGTTGGAAACAATGTGAAACAAGACTCACCCGACCAAATGTGTTTCTTCCTTTGCTCCATAGTTCAGGTTTTATGGCTTCGGTACCACAGTTTTCCTGTTACAGGTATTTACATGATTGATGTATGATTTTGAAATTCCAGTTCGCCTTGCAATTCCCATCTCGTCGAACACCCTTTCTGTTGTTTTGGCGCTGACAGTGTTCACAGTGTGACATTCTGTTCAGCAGTGGAATTTGCAGCTCTCGTCCTCTTGTTTTTCGTAACAACCCTTTTCAGTGACTGCCTATCATGATCACTCAACACACAGGTTGTGAATTAATGGATGATGTCTTTCCGCTTTCCCTGCATGCGTTATAGATCTTCAGCACGGTTCTTCTGGAAACACCAGATGATTCGGCTCCCTTGCTTACGGAATCACCAACAGTTTTCCCACGTTCGACATAATGCACTCGCATCTACACAGAACACTGTCGTGACCATGGCAGACACCTGTAATGTGTTCATGACTTTCCGCAGATGCGGTCCGCGGTCACATACAACAGCACAACCTGCAGGCTTGGCTAGAGTCTCCAGTAATGTTCAACATGCAATTCTCGCTGTGTTTCCATATTTTTATCCAATTCTTGTGTATCTAGGGCATTTGGAGTAAGTCTTTTCCAACCACTTAACATAATTTGACAGTAATCTCACCAGCTCTGTCTAACAGGTTGATGATGGCATTGCGTTTCTGTTATTTACAGAAGTTAAAACTGTTGTATACAGGTGTTCTGCTCTGATCCCGCATTATTTGCGAATATTGCATTGATCATAACTCCATTATTTGTATTTGACGGAGATACATAGATCAGAGTCTGCAGTGCCCACCAGTGCCTGACCACAAGTTATTTATTGTGCTGCGAGAAGTTGGGTGTGCTCTACCCCCTATGATTCTTTCTCGTGTGCGTGTTGTTGGAAGAACAGTAGGGGAACATTCATGTCACAGCAAGAAACGGAACTGTAACTATGGTAAATGCACTGCTTTGGTCAATGAATGGTGAAATTAACTTGCTTTTGTTTGATTCCTGGTCAGCGTGTAAAAATCGTACTCCTTTAGCACAAACTGTCCCTCCTGAAATGTGCGTGATATTGCAATTCACACCACCTGGAAACACTGGGAAAATTGAGCTCCTAGATGATTGCTTTTTCCTTGCCTATAAAACATAATATCACACTATCTGCAGCTACGCCTTAAAGGATAGTCAATTTCACGATAAGCTCCACGACAGGTCGTTTCGCATTCGGTTGCATGCCTTCACATTCCATCGGTTATCATCCCGTTACACCTATATGATTACACACTGAAGCGCCAAAGAAACTAGCATAGGCAACTGTATTCAAATACAGAGATATGTAAACAGGCAGAATACTGCGCTGAAGTCTACAATGCCTATGTCAGACAACAAGCGTCTGGCGCAGGTGTTAGATCGGTTACTACTGCTACAATGGCAGGTTATCAAGATTTAACTGAGTTTGAACGTGGTATTGTAGTCGGCGCACGAGCGATGGGACACAGCATCTCCGAGGTAGCGATAAAGTGGGGGTTTTCCCGTACGACCATTTCACGAGCGTACCGTGAATATCAGGAATCCGGTAAAACAAAATCTTCGACATCGCTGCCGCCGAAAAAAGATCCTGCAACAACGTGAACAACGACGGCTGAAGAGAATCGTTCAAATTACTGCAGATTTCAATGCTGGGACTTCATTAAGTGCGAACCATTCAACGAAACATCATCGGTATGGGCTTTCGGTGTCGAAGGCCCTCTCGTCTACCCTTTATGATTGCATTACACAAAGCCTTAAACTTAGCCTGGGCCAGTCGACACCGACATTGGAGTGTTGATGACTGCAAACATGTTGCCTGGTCGGACGAATCTCGTTTCAAATTGTATCGAGCGGATGGACGGGTACGGGTATGGAGAAAACCTCATGAATCCCTGGACCCTCCATGTCAGCAGGGGACTGTTCAAGCTGGTGGAGGCTCTGTAACGGTGTGAGACGTGGGCAGTTGGAGCGATGCGGGACCCCTGATACGTCTATAATACGACGCTAACAGGTGCCATGTACCTAAGCATCTTGTCTGATCATCTGCATCCATTCATACCCATTGTCCATTCCGACAGACTTGGGCAATTCCAACAGGGCGATGCGACGCCCCACACGTCCAGAATTGCTACAGATTGACTCCAGGAACCCTCTCCACAGTTTAAACACTTCCGCTGGCCACCAAACCTCCCAGAAATGAACATTATTGAGCAGATGTTGGATGCCTTCCAACGTGCTGTTCAGAAGAGATCTCAATCCCCTCGTACTCTTTCGGATTTATGAACAGCCCTGCAGGTTTCATGATGTCAACTCCCTCCAGCACTACTTCAGATAGTAATCTAGTCCACGCCACGTCGTGTTGCGGCACTTCTGTGTGCTCACGGGGGCGCTACTCCATATTAGGCATGTGTACTAATTTCTTTGGCTCTTCAGTGTATATGCAGTCTTTAAGAGCGGATACCTAGCTGAACATACTGCACGGTTTGTAACTCTCAAGGAGTTCGCCTTCGAACTTCATGGACCGAACCTTTGTGATCACTGCGCCGCGCCATTTTCATTCGGTATTCATTGTTGATGTTGTTGTTGTTGTGGTCTTCAGTCCTGAGACTGGTTTGATGCAGCTCTCCAAGCTACTCTATCCTGTGCAAGCTTCTTCATCTCCCATTACCTACTGCAACTTACATCCTTCTGAATCTGCTTAGTGCATTCATCTCTTGGTCTCCCTCTACGATTTTTACCCACCACGCTGCCCTCCAATACTACATTGGTGATCCTTTGATGCCTCAGAACATGTCCTACCAACCGATCCCTTCTTCTGGTCAAGTTGTGCCACAAACTTCTCTTCTCCCCAGTCCTATTCAATACTTCCTCATTAGTTATGTGATCTACCCATCTAATCTTCA
Organism: Schistocerca cancellata; assembly: GCF_023864275.1. Taxonomy (NCBI): domain Eukaryota; kingdom Metazoa; phylum Arthropoda; class Insecta; order Orthoptera; family Acrididae; genus Schistocerca; species Schistocerca cancellata. The sequence continues at coordinate 191,455,336 of NC_064633.1, forward strand.
GCATTCTTCTGTAGCACCACATTTCGAAAGCTTCTATTCTCTTCTTGGTTCAAATGGTTCAAATGGCTCTGAGCACTATGGGACTCAACATCTTAGGTCATAAGTCCCCTAGAACTTAGAACTACTTAAACCTAACTAACCTAAGGACATCACACACACCCATGCCCGAGGCAGGATTCGAACCTGCGACCGTAGCAGTCCCGCGGTTCCGGACTGCAGCGCCAGAACCGCTAGACCACCGCGGCCGGCTTATTCTCTTCTTGTCCAAACTATTTATCGTCCATGTTTCACTTCCGTACATGGCTACACTCCATACAAATACTTCCAGAAATGACTTCCTGACACTTAAATCTATACTCGATGTTAACGAATTTCTCTTCTTCATGGTGCAAGTTAATGGTTCCTTTTGAACATTTCTTGAATGTCGACGATGTCGATTGTGTGAAGTGTAATACGTGCATGCCATAGGAGGTTGATCTCTCCACCTCGCGGACATTCATTTTCTGTCGCCTTCCTGATGCACATGGTGAGACTTTAGCAGCAAATTTTTTCCCTGTCATAATTGTAAACACAATACAACAAATGAGCGTTACTAAAGACTGAACTTGCTACCTCACACTCAAGGGATTCCCTATAAGAACGTACTGCCCTGCACTGCTTGTTACACATTGGGGAAGCTTAATGACGTTCCTCAGCGCAGAGTGTGCCGGTGAATCGGTATTGAGAACCTGGAGCAAGCGAAAAGCTTGATACATACTCCAGCAAGTTAATGTATTAGTAAGTATATCACGGCAAAATCAGTTGTTCAACGTAGCGCATTTGAAATCGACTGCTGTTCTTCTCATTTTCTTTGAGCTGTACAGCAACACGTCCCTGAGGGAAGCGTTCGTAGTGGAAAATGCACCTTAATTGTCCTTACTTTCACCTCACTGTCTTCTCATATGTTTCTTGACGCTACCAAACCCACCAAGTTTTCATGATAACAGTAAAACACACACGATGGTTTCTGTTGTTGTTGTTATGGTGGTGGTGGTGGTTGTGGTTGTAATGGTGGTCTTCAGCCCGAAGAATGGTTTGATACATGACTCCACGCTAGTCTATCCGTACAGATCTCTTCATCATTGCATACTTACTTTAATCTACATGCATGTGAACGTTCTAAGCGTGATCAAGCCTTGGTCTCTCTCTATTATTTCTACTCTCACGAGTCCTTCCATTATCAAACTGACAATTCCTTGATGCTTCAGACTATATGTTATCTCCCAGTCCCTTCTTTTGTCCAGTTGTGCCACAAATTTCTGTATTTCACATTTCGATTCAGTACCGCCTTATTAGCTATTCTATCTTCTCATCTACTCTTCAGCATTCTTCTGCTGCAGCACCACATTTGATTTTCTTCTTGTCTCAGCTGCTTATCGTCCACGTGTCACAAATACTTTCAGTAAAGACATTTTAAAACTACACTCCTGGAAATTGAAATAAGAACACCGTGAATTCATTGTCCCAGGAAGGGGAAACTTTATTGACACATTCCTGGGGTCAGATACATCACATGATCACACTGACAGAACCACAGGCACATAGACACAGGCAACAGAGCATGCACAATGTCGGCACTAGTACAGTGTATATCCACCTTTCGCAGCAATGCAGGCTGCTATTCTCCCATGGAGACGATCGTAGAGATGCTGGATGTAGTCCTGTGGAACGGCTTGCCATGCCATTTCCACCTGGCACCTCAGTTGGACCAGCGTTCGTGCTGGACGTGCAGACCGCGTGAGACGACGCTTCATCCAGTCCCAAACATGCTCAATGGGGGACAGATCCGGAGATCTTGCTGGCCAGGGTAGTTGACTTACACCTTCTAGAGCACGTTGGGTGGCACGGGATACATGCGGACGTGCATTGTCCTGTTGGAACAGCAAGTTCCCTTGCCGGTCTAGGAATGGTAGAACGATGGGTTCGATGACGGTTTGGATGTACCGTGCACTATTCAGTGTCCCCTCGACGATCACCAGTGGTGTACGGCCAGTGTAGGAGATCGCTCCCCACACCATGATGCCGGGTGTTGGCCCTGTGTGCCTCGGTCGTATGCAGTCCTGATTGTGGCGCTCACCTGCACGGCGCCAAACACGCATACGACCATCATTGGCACCAAGGCAGAAGCGACTCTCATCGCTGAAGACGACACGTCTCCATTCGTCCCTCCATTCACGCCTGTCGCGACACCACTGGAGGCGGGCTGCACGATGTTGGGGCGTGAGCGGAAGACGGCCTAACGGTGTGCGGGACCGTAGCCCAGCTTCATGGAGACGGTTGCGAATGGTCCTCGCCGATACCCCAGGAGCAACAGTGTCCCTAATTTGCTGGAAGTAGCGGTGCGGTCCCCTACGGCACTGCGTAGGATCCTACGGTCTTGGCGTGCATCCGTGCGTCGCTGCGGTCCGGTCCCAGGTCGACGGGCACGTGCACCTTCCGCCGACCACTGGCGACAACATCGATGTACTGTGGAGACCTCACGCCCCACGTGTTGAGCAATTCGGCGGTACGTCCACCCGGCCTCCCGCATGCCCACTATACGCCCTCGCTCAAAGTCCGTCAACTGCACATACGGTTCACGTCCACGCTGTCGCGGCATGCTACCAGTGTTAAAGACTGCGATGGAGCTCCGTATGCCACGGCAAACTGGCTGACACTGACGGCGGCGGTGCACAAATGCTGCGCAGCTAGCGCCATTCGACGGCCAACACCGCGGTTCCTGGTGTGTCCGCTGTGCCGTGCGTGTGATCATTGCTTGTACAGCCCTCTCGCAGTGTCCGGAGCAAGTATGGTGGGTCTGACACACCGGTGTCAATGTGTTCTTTTTTCCATTTCCAGGAGTGTATAATTTATAATCGATGTTAACACAGCCCCCGTTTTCAGAAATTCATTTCGTGCCACTGCCAATCAGCATTTTACAATCTAGCCTTTATATTACGTTCGTGCGCAAGTTCGCAGCGTTTTCGTTTAGCGCCTTGGAATACCGGTTGCTAAGGGCTTATTTATTGATTGCCATTTTTTTTATTTGTAGTTCATTGTTGCTATTTGAGTTAACATATTGTCATTTTGAGATAGTGAGTAGAGCTGTGGACGCTGTGAAATGGAGTGCCCAAGGGAGCTATCGGAACATTTCCAACATATTCTTCTGTTTGAGTTCAATGGACGGGTAACAGCAGAGGAGGCAGCCAGAAACATTTGCAGCGTGTGCAAAGATGAAACCATTGGATACAGCACTCCAAAAACTTGGTTCTCTTCCTTTAAGGTAGCTCGTTTTGGCTTTAGTGACATTCCACTTTCGGGAAGATCTTCGGGATTTGATGAAGATCGTTTAAAGGCATTAATCCACAATGATCCACGTGAGTGTACCGTAGAACTGGGAAATGTGACGAACTATAATCTGTAAGCAATGAGGAAGGTTCAAAAATCGGGTGTATGGGCACCGCATGCTGTAAGCCAAAATCATAAAAGTCAGCGGGCGGCCATGTGTGCATCCCTGCTTGCTCGTCATCAGCTGGCTCTTGAGCAACCTGGACTACTACTGTCCTGTATCATCACTCTTGATGAAAAATAGTGTCTTTATTCCAGCGCAAGCAAAAAAAAAAAAAATGGTTGAACCCAAACAAAGCGTCAACTCCCAGTTCGCGCATCCCCAAAAGATAATGTTACGCATAATGTGGAACAACGACGGTGTGGTGTACTGCGAATTGCTTCGGCAAAGTGTAACTATCATTGCTGACATTTATTATCATCAAAAGAGGCGTCTTGCACGCGCATTCCAAGAACAAAGAAGACTTCGTAAACTGGTGCTACTCCACGACAACGACCCCCCTCCCTGCCCCCTCCCCGCATTCTACTAGACTGACAAAAAATACTATACAGGAGTTGGGTTGGGTGGTCATTTCGTCCCGCCCCCCCCCCCCCCCTTCTTATTCAGCTGATCTTGCGCCCTCAGATTTTGATCATTTCCGCTCTCTATCGAATAACCTTCAAGGAACTTCCTTCCCGAATCAAAATGCGCTCCAACCATGACGAGTTTTTCGCCCCAAAACCATTTGATTTCTAAAATCGCGGAATCGAATAGTTACCCCAGCGTTGGCAGACTGTCGGAAATAGTGAAGGAGAACATGTTATTGATGATTAAACTCCCTGTCATGTGTATCTGTTGTGTTTAGCAAATTTATGGGAAAACTCTATGAACTTATGCACCAATCCAATATTTCAGCCATAATCAGTTAGTTTGCTGCCTAGATAGCAACTCTAATACATTATTTATTGCATCGCATTTGCTAATCTAATGCCCTCACAAACACCTGATTTAATTCCACTACTCATTCATGCCATTATCCTTGTTTTTCTTTTGTTAATCAAGACAATATTCATTACCTTTTACTGCTCTTCCAACTAGTTTGCCTTCTGAGAGAATTGAAACATCTTTTGCAAACCTCAAAATTTTTATATTCCTCCCTGATTTTTAATTTCATTCCCAAAGTTTTCATGGGATTCCTTGGCGGCTTTCTCAATGTGCGGACTGAGTAACTTCAGCGATAAGTTTGTAAAACCCTGTCTCCTTTCCTTTTCGACCACAACTTCCCTTTCATGCCCTGCTATTCTTATAACTGCAGCCTGGTTTCTGTACAAGTTGTAGATAATCTTTCAGTACCTGTACTTTACGCCTGCTACTTTCAGAATACAAAGAATACATCCGAGTCAGTGCTATGAAAAGATTTCTATGAACCTAGTAAGGGTACAACGTACGTCTGACTTTCTTCAGTCTCTCTTCCACTATAAATCATAGAATCAGTTCTGCTTGACGCGTTCCTACATTCTCCGGAACCCAAACTCATATTCCCGAAGGCCGGCTTCTGCTTGTTTTTTCTTGTGTAACTAATTCGTGTCACTATTTTGTAGCCATTACTTACAAAGCTCATAATTTGGCAGTATTCAGATCTGAAGATACATGCTTTCTTGAAACTGAAATTATTGTATTCTTCTCACTGTCTGAGAGTGTTTCGCCTGCCTCATACTCAGTTATTCTAAGGAAAATTTTCCTTTCTTTCCTTGAGCAGGTATGCGTATGTTGAAATTCAGATGTGGCCATGTATCTGCATTCTGCTTGTCAGCAGAGTATGATTCAGGGACTTTGTGGAAATAGTAGGTCTCATGTTTCGAATTAGGTTTCCAGTGTTCTTTCCAATTCTTCTATCAGTACCATATGTACCATCTCTCCTTTCTCTATACTACAGGGTGTCCCACTCAAACCTTTCTTGTTTCAAAGACGCAGGGAAAAAACATAGTAATACGACACCAAAATGCACCACATTGTACAGCACCTCAAAGAATTTATTTATTTATCATCAGTACACCTCTACATATGAACCATTTGTAGCACGAAGAATATCGAGTCTATATTCAATTTCTTGGCAAGTTCTTTGTAACATTTACTATGTTATTGTTGAATCGCATTACTGATACGATGTCGCAACGCAGGAATATCGTCCACGTTGGTCGCATACACGTGCTCCTTCACGAATCCCCATATGAAGAAACCAAGAAGCGTAATTCGGGTAAACGTGGTGGCCAGGCAATGGGTCCTCCGCGTCCGATCAAACGATTCCGCAATTTCCTATTCAGGAACTTGCGAACAGCCGTTGACCAATGCGGCGGAGCTCCAGCTTGTTGAAATAAGATGTTCGGTTGCCAGTCATGTATCTGGGGGTACACAAACTGCTACAATACACTGACCCATTCACTGTTTGTTCCGCAAAGAAGTTTAGGGCTATCACGAACATGTTAAGTGACAACGTGCGGATTTTGCGAGCCCAAAATCCGAACAATACGCCTATTAAACCTTCCTGATAGGTTAAAGGTTTCCTTATCTGAGAATAAACATCTTTCCAGGAAGCTGGCATCCATATCAATACGCTGCAGCATATCCGCAGCAAATTGTTGTCGGCGTGGTTTGTCGTTCGGTGTCAGATGTTGCAGAAGTTGCACTTTGTAAGCACACGTACAAAGACGCTGCTGAACTACACGATGCAATGTTGATCGAGATACATCACGTTGCCTAGATGCTTGACGAATTGACTTACGTGGGCTTCTGAGAAACGTTTGTCTGATGTCCTCCAGTGTCTCATCTGAAACTCCGTAACGTGCACCGCCGAAATGTATCAGAACATTTCCTGTTGCCAGAAACTTCTTACACCATTCCGTAATTGTTTTCACATCAGGTGGATCTTATTGATACAGACGACAATAATTTCTTTGCACAGTAATCGGCGATTTTGTTTCTGCAAAGCACACTACAGCTTGTACGCGCTGCTGTGGAGTCACCATGCGACCATGCTGCACTCTAGCGACGATACTTAGCACTTCTGACGCGGGAATATAAATTCTTTGAGGTGCTCGCGCATCTACTGTTTTCCTCTCCTGGGTCCTTGAAATCAGTGAGGTTAGAGCGGGATACCCTGTATTCTTGAAGTTCTTTTTCCTTCTATTGGCCTTCTGAACGATTTATGTTCTTTTTCTGTCAGTGGGATAACATGACTTCTTTCTGCTTTTTTCTGTTTCAGAGACGTGAAATCAAATAAGCTGACCAAGATTCCGGACCTCTCGCAGTGCAAGGATCTAAGAGTCCTGTAAGTACAACAGAAAAGCGGTATGAGTGAGTGCAAACTACACTACACCCATGAGCAATTGAACTAGCTATTGCTGCTGTCTTGAAGGAGAGAAGGCGTTCCTGCCGCCAGTTAGTAAAAATAATTCGACGGGTCACGTGACTATGACATCATCAGACCTCAGATTTACCGTCAACGTGACAGACCATCTGAGAATAGGCAACAGACACGATATTAGCGCATTTGATTGCAGCTAAATCTTGTGTACTTGATTCGTGGCGTACTCGAGTCTGCCAGACTGCGCAGACACTGACATATTTGCGTGACCACATCTAAATAGTGTACTCTGCGTACTTGGATTCCGAAGAAACTCACGCCGTCACAGTCAGTTTGGGTAACAAAGAATAAAGAAAACGAATCACTACAGCCGTATCATCAAAGAAATTTATTTCAAACGACTAGTTGCGGCGCAACACTTTCGCCACTGTCAGGTCCACCATAAATCAAAAGAATACTTTCATTCGCTGGCCCATGTATTGTAGAACCCATATAATAACAGTTGTCGTGGATTGCATACAACAGGAGTGTGTGCTCTACAAATCGTTGTCACCATTATGGCATTGTAGAGTATACACTCCTGATGTATGCAAGCCACGACAACTAACATCATATGGGTTCTACATTACATGAGCCAAAAAATGAAACTATTCTCTTGGTTTGTACTTGATACAAAGATGGCGTAAGTTTTGCGCCGAAACTAGTCATTTGAAGTAAATGTCTTTGGTGATACAGCTCTGGTGATTCATTTTCTTTATTTGCATCATCAGCCGTTGTCCGACGTTCATGAGAAAGATAGATTTCCACAAGTTGGGTAACTATGTGTTGCTGACAGGGTCGCCGTCGACTATCGAGGATTAGAACTGTGAACAGACTGGCTACAGTGCAAAAATGACGGGCAGCTCAGCGATGAGCAATTATAGTTGAAGAGTAGTCATAATATCAAGATCAACTTCCTCAGCTAGGAGTACAGATTCCATCACCCCATACACGTACTTTTTGCACTGCATGACATGAAGTACAGCAGCTATCATGGACACAGAAGACACCGATGGCAGGTTTGTATGTGTGTGTGTGTGTGTGTGTGTGTGTGTGTGTGTGTGTGTGTGTGTGTTGAAAAACAGATATGTACATGAATGTGCATTCTGTGAGTGACTAAAGCACGATTCATAGAGCTGGCGGAAATAGTCTGTTTGCCTGTTATTGTCCAGTTGTCCAGGCAAAATATTATGTGGCTATAGCACTCTGCCGCGCGGTATCAACCGAGCGGTCTAGGGCGCTGCAGTCATGGACTCTGCGGCTGGTCCCGGCGGAGGTTCGAATCCTCGCTCTGACATGAATGTGTGTGTTTGTCCTTGGGATAGTTTAGGTTCAGTAGTGTGCAAGCTTAGGGACTGATGACCTTAGCAGTTAAGTCCCATAAGATTTCATACACATTATAAAATATATTACATAGCACTCAATAGACGAACTGTACGTTCAGGTAGACAATGCACCATTCCAACGTTCCTTAATTATTAAGGACCAGTTTTAGGAACAGTTTTCAAATATCACGGTGCTCGCGCGGCCACCTCAATCGGGTTGTTCCAACACAGCCAAGCTGTGCAAGCGCTCTGTAAGTTCTGCCGCAGGCAGGCGCAGGTTGTACAGGTTACCTGCAGTTGTACTGCAGTGCGTTCTGTAAGGGTGCGCACTGCTTTGCTTCCGCCGCTAGGCACTTGGCCAGAGCCTACCGTCTCTGAATCAGCAGTTCGCCTGCGGCCGCCCAGCTGCCCGCGAACGGACACTCGAGCTCGAACAGCCCGGCCTAGATCACCTGATCTCAGTCCTCATAAGCATGGTTCTGGTTAGGTGGTATTCAGTCAGAATGGCTCCCCGTAACTTCCGCAGTGAATGTCACAGTTCATCGTCCCTGGCAGCAGTTGGATAGAGCGTGTTGCGTGCCAGTTGCAGATTGTAGATAATTCAGTTGCTCATGACTCTGTAAGTGCTGGTTATTTCGATATTTAATAGAACAGTAAGGTTTCCATTACATGAATTATTTGTGAAAATTTAAAATTGATGAACAGATATGTTACTTCTTCAACTTCGATATATACTGTTGTGTCCCGCGGTCGGCAGGAAAAATAACAAACAGTCAATTTGAACACACTTTATTATAATTAAATAAAAAAAACGCCTTCTTGGCGCACACTAAGTTTTAAACGCAAGAACAACAAGAAAACCCGCAACTCTTGTGGTGACAAACCAAATAAGGGAACAAGACAATGGAAGAAAAATACTGAACAAACTCTATTTTACACAATACAAAATAAAACGTGCTATTACAATGCTACAGCGAGTGAATACAATGCTAGGGCCAGCCTTAAGTACTGGCCAGGGCTGTTCCTAGCGGTTGGTCTAACGGTCTAAGGCGTACATACAAGGGAACCTCCCCATCGCACCCCCCTCAGATTTAGTTGTAAGTTGGCACAGTGGATAGGCCTTGAAAAACTGAACACAGAGCAATCGAAAAAACAGGAAGAAGTTGTGTGGAACTATGAAAAAAATAAGCAAAATATACAAACTGAGTAGTGCATGTGCAACATAGGCAACATCAAGGTTAGTGTGAGCTCAGGAGCGCCGTGGTCCCGTGGTTAGCTTGAGCAGCTGCGGAACAAGAGGTCCTTGGTTCAAGTGCAAAATTTAATTTTTTATTTTCAGCACATGTTCAGATTTGCTTGGACATATGCAGGATTTGGCGGTCTACACACGGAAAAAATTGAAAACGTTAAAAACATATGTTTTGAGAGAGCACAGGGAAAACTATGCTACTGTGAAACTTGCATTCATTTGTTGCAGTTTATGTGACAAACTTTTATGTTTTCATCACTTTTTTTGCGAGTGATTATCATATCCACAAGAAAACCTAAGTCGGGCAAAGTAAAAGAATCTTTTTACCCATTCGCCAAGTGTACAAGTTAGGTGGGTCGACAACATATTCCTGTCATGTGACGCACATGCCGTCACCAGTGTCGTATAGAATATATCAAGGAATCGGTTGACCTACGACCTTGCGATCAAATGTTTTCGGTTCCCATTGGAGAGGCACGTCCTTTCGTCTACTAATCGCACCGTTTTGCGGTGCGGTCGCAAAACATAGACACTAAACTTATTACAGTGAACAGAGACGTCAATGAACGAACGGACAGATCATAACTTCGCGAAAATAAAGAACGTAAACTTTTCACTCGAGGGAAGAGTTGAACCAAGGACCTCTCGTTCCGCAGCTGCTCACGCTAACCACGGGACCACGTCGCTCTTCAGCTCACACTATTCTTGATGTGGCATATCTTCCGCATGGGCTACTCAGTTTGTATATTTTGCTTATTTTTTTCATTGTTCCACAGAACTTCTTCCTGTTTTATCGATTGATGTGTGTTCAGTTTTTCAAGGCCTATCCACTGTGCCAACTTATAACTAAATCTGAGGGGGGTGCGATGGGAAGGTTCCTCTATTAGAAAGCCAGGTCAGCGGAGTGATACATGAGTCATATGAGTTCTGATTGGTGGAACACTGTCACATGTTGTCTGGCGATGTAATTCAGTGTTTATTTGTAAAGTCTGTTATTGTTTCTGTCCGCTGGCGATGTTTCTCTCCACGCTCCTGAAAAGGAGTCAGCAACCCATCTTGCGAGTCGGTTGAGCGGGCGCTCAGACAATAAGGGGCCGCTACGACATACACTCCTGGAAATGGAAAAAAGAACACATTGACACCGGTGTGTCAGACCCACCATACTTGCTCCGGACACTGCGAGAGGGCTGTACAAGCAATGATCACACGCACGGCACAGCGGACACACCAGGAACCGCGGTGTTGGCCGTCGAATGGCGCTAGCTGCGCAGCATTTGTGCACCGCCGCCGTCAGTGTCAGCCAGTTTGCCGTGGCATACGGAGCTCCATCGCAGTCTTTAACACTGGTAGCATGCCGCGACAGCGTGGACGTGAACCGTGTGTGCAGTTGACGGACTTTGAGCGAGGGCGTATAGTGGGCATGCGGGAGGCCGGGTGGACGTACCGCCGAATTGCTCAACACATGGGGAGTGAGGTCTCCACAGTACATCGATGTTGTCGCCAGTGGTCGGCGGAAGGTGCACGTGCCCGTCGACCTGGGACCGGACCGCAGCGACGCACGGATGCACGCCAAGACCGTAGGATCCTACGCAGTGCCGTAGGGGACCGCACCGCCACTTCCCAGCAAATTAGGGACACTGTTGCTCCTGGGGTATCGGCGAGGACCATTCGCAACCGTCTCCATGAAGCTGGGCTACGGTCCCGCACACCGTTAGGCCGTCTTCCGCTCACGCCCCAACATCGTGCAGCCCGCCTCCAGTGGTGTCGCGACAGGCGTGAATGGAGGGACGAATGGAGACGTGTCGTCTTCAGCGATGAGAGTCGCTTCTGCCTTGGTGCCAATGATGGTCGTATGCGTGTTTGGCGCCGTGCAGGTGAGCGCCACAATCAGGACTGCATACGACCGAGGCACACCGGGCCAACACCCGGCATCATGGTGTGGGGAGCGATCTCCTACACTGGCCGTACACCACTGGTGATCGTCGAGGGGATACTGAATAGTGCACGGTACATCCAAACCGTCATCGAACCCATCGTTCTACCATCCCTAGACCGGCAAGGGAACTTGCTGTTCCAACAGGACAATGCACGTCCGCATGTATCCCGTGCCACCCAACGTGCTCTAGAAGGTGTAAGTCAACTACCCTGGCCAGCAAGATCTCCGGATCTGTCCCCCATTGAGCATGTTTGGGACTGGATGAAGCGTCGTCTCACGCGGTCTGCACGTCCAGCACGAACGCTGGTCCAACTGAGGCGCCAGGTGGAAATGGCATGGCAAGCCGTTCCACAGGGCTACATCCGGCATCTCTACGATCGTCTCCATGGGAGAATAGCAGCCTGCATTGCTGCGAAAGGTGGATATACACTGTACTAGTGCCGACATTTGCATGCTCTGTTGCCTGTGTCTATGTGCCTGTGGTTCCGTCAGTGTGATCATGTGATGTATCTGACCCCAGGAATATGTCATTAAAGTTTCCCCTTCCTGGGACAATGAATTCATGGTGTTCTTATTTCAATTTCCAGGAGTGTATATCACTCATGCAGCATATTTCTTACTGTTGAGCTGTATAACTGCTGCTCCCAACGTACGTGATCTACAGTTATAAACTATGGAAAATCTCCGATCAAGCTGCATGACTATAGCATCTCTTGGATTAAGGCTTATAGGGTGCGCCCCAGTGATTTAGTTTAAACAGTATCATCTGTGAACATGATGCAGATTTGAACCGTAGCATGAGCGAATTTCACTAACGTATTTTGCAAGCTGTTTACACTGTTCTCATAAGTGGAACTTTTTTTGTCCAGTTACGCTTTAATTAAACTCTTTACAGCTTTTGTAAAATCCAGATCTATGCTCATAGCCGGCCACAGTGTCCGAGCAGTTCTAGGCGCTACAGTCTGGAACCGCGCGACCGCTGCGGTCGCAAGTTCGAATCCTGCCTCTGCCATGGATGTGTGTGATGTCCTCAGGTTAGTTAGGTTTAAGTAGTTCTACGTTCTAGGGGACTGATGACCTCAGAAGTTAAGTCTCATAGTGCTCAGAGCCATCTATGCTCATAACAAAGCTGTATAGGCTCTAAGGTAATGTCAACAAATCTGATCCATCCTCTTTCCAGTTGTAAGCAGTGAATAGCACAGAGAGAGGGAATGTGAAATGATTATGAAGAAATGTCATTGTTTTCTGTTGAGGGAGAAAGAAAATACTTATTTACCTTTATATGTGGCCAGTTACACCGCATGGGGGCTTTATTAAATTAGAATGCAAATATATATTTTTTTTTAGTAGCTGTCTGTCCGATTACGCAAACGGCTGGCCCTGACTAGTTTTAGTACGCAATCTGACTGCTTAGAATGACAACAAAGAATGTAAGAAAATTTTCGTTAACACAGTTAATTAATTAAGTCCCCAGCAACTATAAAACCTACGAAACCAACAAACACAAGTGTAGCTGTTCTGTATGTGGTAGTATGACTCAACGCACATCTGGCACGGTTCTTCTTCAACAAGACAAGAATTTTTAAATAACAATTATACTGACGTGATAAAAGAAAATTAAAAATACTATAATTGTGCAAGAAAACCAAAATTACACTCTAATACAAGAACACAAGCCAGATGCTTTGTTGACTGAACCTGTAATGACACATTATTCAGGACATACAAATAAATAAACAACATAATATTTATTACCTTCATATATATTGACGAAAAGCACTCAGATCATTACAATATCTCCATTGGAATAACATCTGCTATCTCTCCCATCAAACCACTGCATAAAACATGGAACAACACTCTCCACTACCACATCTCACTCTGACTTCACGACACGCAGTGTCCACCACAACTTCTCGGCGAGAACTGCTTGCCGCTACGTCTCAATAATCACTGCCAGTGGAGGTGGCGGAACAATACTCTCTGGCGCGATCTTTGGCGCTGTGGCTCAGTGTAGCCACCTTTCAACACCCACGACAGGACTTTGCAGAGTAATGAGGCAATCAGTACATGTCGCTCATGATTTCGCTAGGAACCAATGCTGTTCGTTGAAAAGGAGAAGGTTGAAGCTGGTTAACTAAGTTTTAAAATCACCAGAACCTTGCAACAAAGGATGTTGTCTCATACAATCTTTATTAAATGCAAACCATAAAACTGGCAGTCAGCGTAGTAATGCTATGTCTCGTTAACATAAAAGCATTGCAATAGCTTCCGATAAAGCTCAGAGATGATGTGGTTGTCGACGTCCCTCCCTGACGATTAGCTTCTTTCCATCATAATAATTTTACCACTGTCGCGTGTTCTTGTTCCAATTGAGTAGTTGGCTTTTTCCGGGAACTCTTGCAGTCGACGAGCTCTCATAATATGTATTGCCAAAACAGTTCTCTAATACAAAGTACATCTACATCTACATCTACATCCATACTCAGCAAGCCACCTGACGTTGTGTGGCGGAGGGTACCTTGAGTACCTCTATCGGTTCTCCCTTCTATTCCAGTCTCGTACTGTTCGTGGAAAGAAGGATTGTCGGTATGCATCTGTGTGGGCTCTAATCTCTCTCATTTTATCCTCATGGTCTCTTCGCGAGATATACGTAGGAGGGAGCAGTATACTGCTTGACTCTACGGTGAAGGTATGTTCTCGAAACTTTGACAAAAGCCCGTACCGAGCTACTGAGCGTCTCTCCTGCAGAGTCTTCCACTGGAGTTTATCTATCATCTCCGTAACGCTTTCGCGATTACTAAATGATCCTGTAACGAAGCGCGCTGCTCTCCGTTGGATCTTCTCTATGTCTTGTATCAACCCTATCTGGTACGGATCCCATACTGCTGAGCAGTATTCAAGCAGTGGGCGAACAAGCGTACTGTAACCTAGTTCCTTTGTTTTCGGATTGCATTTCCTTAGGATTCTTCCAATGAATCTCAGTCTGGCATCTGCTTTACCGACGATCAACATTATCTGATCATTCCATTTTAAATCACTCCTAATGCGTACTCCCAGATAATTTATGGTATTAACTGCTTCCAGTTGCTGACCTGCTATTTTGTAGCTAAATGATAAAGGATCTATCTTTCTGTGTATTCGCAGCACATTACACTTGTCTACATTGAGATTCAATTGCCATTCCCTGCACCATGCGTCAATTCGCTGCAGATCCTCCTGCATTTCAGTGCAATTTTCCATTGTTACAACCTCTCGATACACCACAGCATCATCTGAAAAAAGCCTCAGTGAACTTCCGATGTCATCCACCAGGTCATTTATGTATATTGTGAATAGCAACGGTCCTATAACACTCCCCTGCGGCACACCTCAAATCACTCTTACTTCGGAAGACTTCTCTCCATTGAGAATGACATGCTGCGTCCTGTTATCTAGGAACTCCTCAATCCAATCATACAATTGGTCTGATAGTCCATATGCTCTTACTTTGTTCATTAAACGACTGTGGGGAACTGTATCGAACGCCTTGCGGAAGTCAAGAAACACGGCATCTACTTGTGAACCCGTGTCTATGGCCCTCTGAGTCTCGTGGACGAATAGCGCGAGCTGGGTTTCACATGACCGTCTTTTTCGAAACCCATGCTGATTCCTACAGAGTTGATTTCTAGTCTCCAGAAAAGTCATTATACTCGAACACAATACGTGTTCCAAAATTCTACAACAGATCGACATTAGAGATGTAGGTCTATAGTTCTACACATCTGTTCGACGTCCTTTCTTGAAAACGGGGATGACCTGTGCCGTTTTCCAATCCTTTGGAACGCTACGCTCTTATAGAGACCTACGGTACACCACTGCAAGAAGGGGGGGCAAGTTCCTTCGCGTACTCTGAGTAAAATCGAACTGGTGTACCATCAGGTCCAGAGGCCTTTCCTCTTTTGAGCGATTTTAATTGTTTCTCTATCCCTCTGTCGTCTATTACGATATCTACCATTTTGTCATCTGTGGGATAATCTAGAGAAGGAACTACAGTGCAGTCTTCCTCTGTGAAACAACTTTGGAAAAAGACATTTAGTATTTCGGCCTTTAGTCTGTCATCCTCTGTTTCAGTACCATTTTGGTCACAGAGTGTCTGGACATTTTGTTTTGATCCACCTACCGCCTTGACATAAGACCAAAATTTCTTAGGATTTTCTGCCAAGTCAGTACATAGAACTTTACTTTCGAATTCATTGAACGCCTCTCGCATAGCCCTCCTCACACTACATTTCGCTTCGCGTAATTTTTGTTTGTCTGCAAGGCTTTGGCTATGTTTATGTTTGCTGTGAAGTTCCCTTTGCTTCCGCAGCAGTTTTCTAATCGAATGAGACGACTGAGTTATTCTTCATGTTATTGCTACAGTTTTCTGCTACAAAAAGTTTGTTTCCTTACCTGAAATTTGCGTAGCTGTCGTTAAATTGCAGCCACGAGACATCAAAACTACAGCTTGTTCACATCGCTGAAACGTACCTTACAACTGAATACAGCTGAAGGTCTGTAACTTTTTTCTCGTAATTTCATGACATTGACGTCACGTACGTCGATACATGTAGAGGCTGTATTCGAAAGTTCTAAAGTGACGTTCATTGTAAATCGCTATTACTTGATGTTGTCACTATGGGCAATTCCGTAGGCTTTTCGTCAGATTGCAAGATCCCCTCGCTTCTAAACTGATATTGTTATTACTCAGCTTAGCCGCGAGTCCGCAGAGGGTGGTATATGTGACGTACAGTATGACTGGTCAGCATTTCCACCCGGAATTTTCGAGTGTAATTCGGACCTTCCTTGATCCGCCTTGGTGGGTCGTGTCGTCGGATTTCCTCCTACCTGTGCGCGGTGCAGCTCTCGTAAATGTCGTCCCGTGTAGATTCTTCATTGGTGCATTGGATGTCTCTGTCGGTGGAAGCTAATTATCTGAAATTGCTGTCGGGTCAACTTGGGGTATCTATTTACTCGAAATTGACATTCAGAAGGCCGTAATATCACTTTTATTCATATTAGATCAATAATGAAACACTCATGTCACAAACTAATCGTAACCGAGAGCATGGGTACCATCGAACCAGACAGGAAGAGCTCTTAACGCCGACTGCCGACTTTGGCGCGCAGTCCGTATCTCTTACTTGTTTCGTCACAGTTCGTGGATTTCCAATCAAGTTCGTACTTACTAAGATATGCATTTGTTAATGAACGGGTGTGAATTTTAACGATGAAAAATTGTGATAAATAGTTTTAAATATCCAGAGGCTCCTCCTAGTATTTATGCTGTCATAAATGAGTTTAATTATTAAATATAAATAAACAAAATCGGTGACTTTGGCGCCAAGATGGCGGTACTTCCTGTCAAGTATATTTCCCAGGCTAACGCTTGTTGCTACGGTCCAGCGCCGAGCCCCACCCCACTACGCGCGGCATATGGTCGCTTCGTCACCTAGCCAGCCAGCGTGGGAAATGCTCTCCGATTCATGGCCGGCTACGGACTACAGCACTTCCTAACTATCGTGAATACATCAATAAGAGACAATAATTTATTAAAACTGGTAAAAATGTCTTCCTCGCGTAAGGGGCACCTTGCAAGGTTCAGGGTATTAGCGAAATATGGTGACTACGGCCATATAGAACACTTCTGACTTTGCAGTGAACCATTTGCAGTTCAGCCATCACACAGAGAATAATTTATTTTCTGTTTTAAACCAAATAAACCATGTATGCTGTGAAAGACAAGGCTTTTGAGAGGACGGTCGAAAAGTATATCATCATTGTACGCAGAAGAACAGTGGAGTATTTACAGATAGTCACATTCGTTGAAATCTAAACCTCATCTAAATATCGGATAGGAAACCTCATATCATTAGAGCAGGAGATTGTGTTGGATGGGTGCTGTTTGGAACGACGGATGATCAGTATGTGATGGAATAAAAACTCGAATTTTATTAGGTGGAAAAGGAATCAGTCGTGTCCACTTCACCAACCAGACACATTTTAAAGGATTTAAGGAAACCACAGAAAACCTAAGGCTGATGTGCCTATTAGTATTTGAACTCAGCACAATTGCTCACGTTAAGGACAGTTTTCTTTTAAATTTACGTTTACAAAAATATGCACAAAGGTGGAAAGCAACTTGAAAGTAAAGGGTGGCTTGATAGAAGAGATCACAACAAAAACTGGTCAAAACCGCTTTATAACATACAGATATATATGACAAAGACCTTTTGGTACAGCAGAACAGGTTCCCTTAAGCTTTCATGATAGAATTGTACCGACAGGAAATATAATCACATATTGCAGTGCCTATCTCATTCTGAATTACGATGTAAAGATTCTTTGGACATCCATGCACGTTCAATGAAACTTTGCATCGTAATTTAGAATAACAGAGGCATTGCAATATCGTATTTATCCGCCGACGTCGGACAAGAGACTTTCAACAAAAATGTCTCACATGTACAGGAATAAACATAACGGATGTACGAGCACAGGTTGTAGACTCATGGTTCACAACATATGGAAGTCTGGGTCTAGCTGTGCGTCGTGCACGGGTGACCAAATGGTAAGGCGCCGCTCGCATAAACGGGAAATCCGGGTTCGAGTCCCGGACCGTCACAAATTTACATTGTCGTCATGCCGTTCTACAGCATGGCAACGGCAATGGCGAAAAATTTCATGGAAATATAATCAGTCCAGAAATCAAGTTTCAACACATCATTGCTTTCATAACGTAGAGGACAATGACATCTTTCTACATTTAGTAAGAGGCGATAGGAAAAGCAGAGTTAATGGGTGCACTCCAGCAATTTCATTTTCACCTGACGGCCACAGACATCTGGAGGATGTTGACGGTAGTGCAAGGATATGTAATGTTGCGAAACAGATCAATTCTTGATCTCACGTTAGCTCATTATACACTTACGGAAAAAAAATTGCAACACCAAGAAGGAGTTGGGCGACATGAACAAAAGTTTGTAGGCGTGTTTGTACATCTGAAAGAGGATTCTATCCAAATTTCGCGCCAGTGGTATCGGAGTGGCGCTAGTAGCGCTACGATGCATATTATGTTTGCTTATATACACGCTTTAAAGATCGTGAGTGCTAGTTACCTCTGAGATTGGTCTTGGTGAGTTGATGTTAGTCGAGAATTACTTGAAGACGACAAAAACGCCGTTATCAGCACCTCACTGAATTTGAAGGAAGTAGTGTAATAGGGCTACGAGAATCTGTACGTTCCTTCTGCGATGCTGTAGAAAAACTTAGCAAGAATGTAGCCACTGTACGTGATTGCTGGCAGCGGCGGTCAGAAGAATGTACGGTCGTAAGAAGACCGGGCTCCGCAGGGCCACATGGCACTACCAAGAGGGGAGACCATAGTGTTCGGCGTATGGCTGTAGCGCATCCTACTTCGTCTCCAGCAGCAATTTGAGCAGCAGTTGGCACCACAGTGACAAAACGAACAGTTATATATCGATTACTTCAAAAAAGCACTGAGCCAGGAGCCCAGTAGTGTGTATTCAACATGGATTATGCAAACAGAGATCCTACGAAACTCAGCTCGCTCTGTTCCTGTATGAGATCCGCAGTGCCTTAGACAACGGCGCTGTGGTTGATGCCGTGTTGCATGAGTTCAGGAAAGCATTTTGCACCGTCCCGCACTGCTGTTTAGTGAAAAATACTCGACCTTATCGGTATATGAGCATATTTGTGACTGTATTCCTTGCAGACAAAATCATAAGATTTTTATGAACTATCGATTGTAAATATTTTTTTCAGAAAAGTCTTACTTACAGTTCTACCACTTCCAGATAGGTAAAAAAAATCACTTCACTTTACTTCACCTACTCCAGGTTTGGCTACTGTTTATTTTTTCTATTTTTTAAACTCTTTTAAATTCTAGCTACTTTTTCACAAATCTAACTTTTCTTTTGTCTATATGAATGGACGCTGAAAATAAAATGTGTGCTACAAACAAGAAGAAATTTTCTATACCAAAGCTCCTTGTAAATAAAGTAAAGCCAGCCAATGAAGATTTGGATAATGGCTACTTACAGAAAATTTAAGTAATAGTAATCTCGTTACAAATATTGGAAATATTATCTACATAAACTGAGAGAAAAACTAGAACAATTTAAACCAATTACAGAACCAATCTGCGATAGTATTATGGTAATTAAAATTACAGATTTAATACACTGTACAAATCATATAAGAAAATGCAATTTTTAGTTAAGAAGGAAGTATGTGGTTCATTTAACAGTTTCTTGAGAGGATTATTTTCTAAATTTTGCTGTGTAAAACATGCTGCTAAGGTTAAGTTACCTCTTCTTTTAGATTTGATTACAGCAACATGCAGAGGAGCTAAAGAGGCTATTAATGCAGATACATACTAAACATAAATTAAACATAAACTTAGCATAAATACGATTAACATAAATTTTAAGGTCTAACATTCATTTTACATTCTTTTAACGTTCGTTTAACATTTGGTTGCTTGTTTTATTGTCGATTCGAATTTAATCGATCACCAATCTACAGAAAAATATTTGTTAATTTTATCTTTTCTGAGAATTTAATTAATTTATCATAGTTTTGAGTGTAATTAATTTACCTCTGTTTTTAAGCTGATTAATTTTGTCTCTATTCCAATAAGAGAAATTAATCTTTAATCAATTTATCTTCATTTCAAGATTATTTTTTAACGATCAATTTTTCTGACCACTGCTGTGTATGTTGAATTTTTGTCTGTGTAGCAAATAGCCACCCTACTATTTTTTCTTAAGAAATGTTATTACAGAAATCTGAAGACTAAAAATTTAATCCCTGAAAATATAAATAAACAAAACAACCAATAGAATTAACAACTTTTACCTCTTTCTCCAACCAATAAGAACAAAATATATATAAAATATTTGGTAGTCCCATTATAGGACTACTTAAAGTATTGTAAAATATATAATAATTTTGGTAGCAGTAAAACATCACTATCCAAAAAAATTGTAAAATACATATAAAAATTTTAAATCATCTTTGGTCAATTTGAACCCCATTGTGCTCTTTTACAGCTTCTTCTTGTAGGAAATCATTTTTATAATATTTTTCACTACCTATTTTGCTATCTTCACTAGAGACAAATCGTTTTCTTCTAAATAACATTCATTAATTGCCTTAAGAATCTTTTTTATACATTTGTTTCTACTATTTTACATTTATTTAAATCTTTTAATTCTTTAAAAGCATCTTTTCGTTATCATAAACTGTAATTTTTGCCCAACCATTTTTAAGTAAAATTAAATGCAAACATTCTGTTTGGTATTCTTCATCTAACAAACTACTTAATTTTTCTTTCATACATTGGTAATGCATTTCATTCTTGAAAAACAGATCTAAAATTTTAACATTTCTTTTTTCCTCCATTAATTACTACAATTTTTTTAAAGAATCTAGTAAATCGTTTTTGATTTGTATAAAATTTCCACAGGGATAATTGGATCCCTCTGGAATTCAATGTAAAAATAATAAAATTTTACTTGTGATCAACACCTTTGTCAAACTTTTTAAATTTTCCAGGAATGGGACACCTTTCGCTGTAACACCATAATTTTCCTAACCTCAGTGTTTTTCTGGAGTTAAAAACTTTTTTTTCTTTGTTGAAGATCTCCAGGGATTAAATTTTTGATCTTTGGAATTCCATATATAAATGCTAAAATATTTGTAATTACATAAATGGAAAAACTAATTATTTCTATAGACATTTTGCTTTGGGAAACAGATGTATTTGTTTATAATAATGAAGGAGGCTATACAAAAAATGGTGTCTCTTATTATTTATTTACCTGGGATATGATGTCTACCATATTTATTGTGCAGAGGTCTGCCTCCTGTAGCTGAGTGGTCAGCAGGACAGAATGTCAATACCAGGGGCCCGGGTTAGATTCCCAGCTGGGTCAGAGATTTTCTCTGCTCAGGGACTGAGTGTTGTGTTGTCCCAATCATCATCATTTCATCCCCATTGACGAGCATGTCGCCAAAGTGGCGTCAATCGAAAAGCTTGCACCCAACGAACGGTCTACCTGATGGGAGGCCCTAGTCACATGACTTTTTAGTGTGCAGAAGGTGGATATTTAATTTGGAATTGTTATATTTTTGAAGAAATTTTATATTCGTAAATATATAGCAAGTTTTGTTTGAATTATTTCGAACATCTGTAGTTAATGTCAGATTCTTTTAAACAGAATAATATAGTTATTCCAGAGAAAATCGAAACAGTTAAAACACATAGAATTGTAAGCAAATGCACAAAAATTAAACAAAAACAAACATTAATATCTCTTGGTTTTTATTTGGTGTTGTTTTAATTTTATCAAACTTAACTTTAATCTTGTAATTAGAACAATAGCAGTCTGATATATTTTCTAATTTAAAATATATAAATATGTCTTATCTTTTTCTCAATAATTTTTGGTTGTAATGTTGGAAATAATTAGTTTTAATCCTTCTTCTAAATCTTCTAGTCATTTACAGTTTTATTTTTTTATTTTTATATTTTCTAATATTTAACCGAACAACAAACTCTCTTTGTCTTCGAAAACCATTATTTTGTTTTAGTAAGTTATTTTAGGAAATGAGTACCTTTTAAAATTCGAAAGCCCATTTGTTTTTATTTCCAAAAACAGTTCTTCTTTAGGATGATAAAAAATTTCTAATTCTTGTTGAAGACTGCTATATGGAATACAAATAAATCATTCTTCTTTCAGATTATTTTTATTTTCCATCAGTTCATTAAGTTTAT
Source organism: Schistocerca cancellata (assembly GCF_023864275.1). Lineage (NCBI taxonomy): Eukaryota > Metazoa > Arthropoda > Insecta > Orthoptera > Acrididae > Schistocerca > Schistocerca cancellata. The sequence goes on from NC_064633.1 coordinate 191,477,417, forward strand.
TTTTATTGTAACATTTAACAATACATACAGATATTGTACACATACATACGTAAACTTACCACAAAAGCATAAGATTTATAAACTCCACTTGTAGGATAATCTATACATTGCTGTTTAAAGTAATTCTTTCATTGTTCTTGTTTTTTCTTATTTTTCATCCCCTCTCCAAAGTTTTCTTGTACTTGTCTTTTAAAGATGTAGTACTATCTAAATATTCTCGTTTTCTTTCTTATGTACTTAAGTTATCTAATTCTTGTTCTCTCTTTTCAGTGGATTGCAAATATACTGCATTAACTGGTTTATTTTCTTCAATAAAATATGGATGAATTTTGTGGCAAATATTCATTCTTTTTCTAGACAAATATGGTAAAATGTTACTTGTTTTTATTAGTCCGAATTCTTCGATATTTATTTCTTTCAGTATAGTAGAAAACAAGCTGTTAGATTTAGGAAAATATGTCTCCATACTTTTAAAGCATTCATAGAAATTACATTCTCTGTCTCTTCGAAAACTTCTGTGCAATTAATGGGTAATCAATTAAAACTAAATGCAGATAAAACAAATTTAGCTATTTTTTCTCTGTCTTCTTTATTATTTGTTTTAATTTTTATTTGTATTCCAGTTAATTTTTTTGTTTCTGTTACCGAAATAGACATATTGCAAGAGATTACAAAATTGTTGAGGCTTTCGTGGCCACTTGTTGACAAACTGCCTATCGGCTTCTGTCTCGGGTTCTTCGGCCGACGTTCATCTAATGATTTTTCTGACGTTTCTCCAGCACGAGTGGCTGGCATTGTCAAAGCTTCACCCTCCATTGCCGGTGGTGAACTGGAGCCGAGCTCGCGGGCGCAGACTATATGTACCTGGCGCGCCAACGTCCGAGGGCTTCTCCGCGGTCATTTCCGGTGCGGTTCTCCTCTTGCTACCTGCGACCGTCGTTCGCTGCAGTACGGGAAGCCAGGATCTGTTTACCTTCAGGCTTTCCTCTTTCTTGTTCAAACTGTTTGCGTGTTTTTGTATTTCTACAGCTTCTCTGAACAAGCGGGTGTGATAGTGGTTCTCTACAGCCAGAACTTCCGTGTCGGCGAATTTTATTACGTGATCGGTCTCATTCAGTGCGTGTTCTGCCACGGCCGATTTCTTCTCCTGCCCCAACCTGCAATGGCGCTTATGCTCCTTGATCCTGGTGTTAATGGATCGTCCAGTCATTCCGACATAAACTTTTCCGCATGTGCATGGTATGCGGTATATTCCCGACATTGCAAGTGGGTCTCTTTTCTCCTTCGCCGATCTAAGACACTCTTTGATCTTCCTTGTCGGTTTGAAAATCGTCTTTACGCCATGTTTGCGCAATATACGGCCGATTCTGTCCGTCACTCTGGGAATGTATGGCAGAAAGGCCGTACCCGACATTTCTTTTTCTGGTTCCTTACTTCGCCGAGTGTTTGGCTCAGTTACACTTCTAATATAATTTGTGGAGTACCCATTGCTCCTCAGGACAGTTTCCAGGTGTTGCATTTCTCGTTTGAGGTGTTGCGGCTCACATATTCGTCCTGATCTCGTTACGAGCGAATTGTTCCATGAAGAAGTTGGCCACCACTGGACTGAGAGGACTACCCATGGCGACGCCTTCCAGCTGTTCGTAGAAATCGCCATTCCACGTGAAATAGCCCGTGGTGAGACATGCATGGAAGAGCTTTCTGATGTCTAGCGGGAAAATGGAACCGATGTGTTCCAGAGCGTCACTGAGTGGCACTTTCGTAAATAACGAAACAACATCAAAGCTGACCAGGATGTTCCGTTCGTTTGTTGCATATTTTAACGAGCTTAAAACAGGAGTGACTTAAGTAATGGATAGGAACTGTGATTGTTGTATACAGATGCAAACTGAGTTGGCGACCCTTCACTCACAGCTCCAGGCTCCGTTGGCTTTTGTCACACAGCTTGAAGCTACTGCCAAGGGGCACTGTGAGGGATCAGACTTGGTGATTCGAGGGACGTCGAGCACGTCCCACGTTTCCTCCGATCGGTCCACTGCTGTGGCTGCCCCAGGTACTGCCCGCACTTAGGTTGACCCCTCACCCATGGTCGAGTGGGAGATCATTCTAAAGTCTGGCAGGCAGCGAAAAACTTTCCGAGGAGCCGATCGTATGCTCTCTGTGTTGGGATGGACATCATTCATGTGATCGATGAACTGCTGTACTGTATCTTTACAAGCAGTTTCCCACCCCAAGGACAAGAGAGTATCCTGAACCTCTGTCCACTCCTCCACCCTCTTTGACAAGGCCGTTGGCAGAATGGCACTTCTTATGAGGGTGACTTCATGCCCGTGATCTGGGGTTAGTAATCGAAACTTCCTTGGTCCGAGGTTCGAAACCCACCACCGCTTAAATTCTGATTAATAAACAGCATTGACAGGGCACCATTTGGTGGCTTGCAGAGTATTATTTAGATGTAGATGTAGATATAGACCCCAAACCACTGCCAGTTGCGACTTCAATTGTGTCAAGCGAGAGCTCATTGGAGGGCGTGGTGGAAGTCTGTTGTACACTCCTGGAAATGGAAAAAAGAACACATTGACACCGGTGTGTCAGACCCACCATACTTGCTCCGGACACTGCGAAAGGGCTGTACAAGCAATGATCACGCGCACGGCACAGCGGACACACCAGGAACCGCGGTGTTGGCCGTCGAATGGCGCTAGCTGCGCAGCATTTGTGCACCGCCGCCGTCAGTGTCAGCCAGTTTGCCGTGGCATACGGAGCTCCATCGCAGTCTTTAACACTGGTAGCATGCCGCGACAGCGTGGACGTGAACCGTATGTGCAGCTGACGGACTTTGAGCGAGGGCGTATAGTGGGCATGCGGGAGGCCGGATGGACGTACCGCCGAATTGCTCAACACGTGGGGCGTGAGGTCTCCACAGTACATCGATGTTGTCGCCAGTGGTCGGCGGAAGGTGCACGTGCCCGTCGACCTGGGACCGGACCGCAGCGACGCACGGATGCACGCCAAGACCGTAGGATCCTACGCAGTGCCGTAGGGGACCGCACCGCCACTTCCCAGCAAATTAGGGACACTGTTGCTCCTGGGGTATCGGCGAGGACCATTCGCAACCGTCTCCATGAAGCTGGGCTATGGTCCCGCACACCGTTAGGCCGTCTTCCGCTCACGCCCCAACATCGTGCAGCCCGCCTCCAGTGGTGTCGCGACAGGCGTGAATGGAGGGACGAATGGAGACGTGTCGTCTTCAGCGATGAGAGTCGCTTCTGCCTTGGTGCCAATGATGGTCGTATGCGTGTTTGGCGCCGTGCAGGTGAGCGCCACAATCAGGACTGCATACGACCGAGGCACACAGGGCCAACACCCGGCATCATGGTGTGGGGAGCGATCTCCTACACTGGCCGTACACCACTGGTGATCGTCGAGGGGACACTGAATAGTGCACGGTACATCCAAACCGTCATCGGACCCATCGTTATACCATTCCTAGACCGGCAAGGGAACTTGCTGTTCCAACAGGACAATGCACGTCCGCATGTATCCCGTGCCATCCAACGTGCTCTAGAAGGTGTAAGTCAGCTACCCTGGCCAGCAAGATCTCCGGATCTGTCCCCCATTGAGCATGTTTGGGACTGGATGAAGCGTCGTCTCACGCGGTCTGCACGTCCAGCACGAACGCTGGTCCAACTGAGGCGCCAGGTGGAAATGGCATGGCAAGCCGTTCCACAGGACTACATCCAGCATCTCTACGATCGTCTCCATGGGAGAATAGCAGCCTGCATTGCTGCGAAAGGTGGGTATACACTGTACTAGTGCCGACATTGTGCATGCTCTGTTGCCTGTGTCTATGTGCCTGTGGTTCTGTCAGTGTGATCATGTGATGTATCTGACCCCAGGAATGTGTCAATAAAGTTTCCCCTTCCTGGGACAATGAATTCACGGTGTTCTTATTTCAATTTCCAGGAGTGTATTTTCTGATGAACTCTGGTTCAGCATCGGTGTCAGTGATGACCGTGTGTTGGTTAGGAGGAGGCCAATTGAGGAACTTTAACCAACCTACCTCCGTGCTAAACACACTGGACCTACGCCTTGTGTTAGAGTCTAAGGTGCGATTTCGTATGACAGCAGGAGCACTCTCGTGATTATCCCACGCACCCTGACTGTCTATTTGTACGTCAGTCCGTTGATTCGACATGTTGAGCTGCCATTTATGAACAGCATTCCAGGGTGTGTTTTCCAACAGGGTAACACTTTCCCAAACACCGCTGTTGTAAACCAACATGCTCTAGATAGTGTCGACATGTTGCATTTTTGTGCTAATTTAGCAGATCTGTCTCCAGTCGAGTACATATCGGACATCATCAGGGACGACAACTACAGATTCATCCACAATCAGCATTAACTGTCCCTGTATTGACCGAAGAAGTGCAACAGGCATGGAACTCCCTCCCGCAAACTGACATCCGGCACCAATACAATACAATGCATGAGCATTTGCATGCTTGCTTTCAACATATGGCAGTTACAACGATTGTTAGTGCACCAGCATTTCACATTTGCAGTGGCTTTCTGGCACTTCCATTAACCTGTGATGTTGCAATGTTAACCAATTAAATATGTTAGCTAGACGAATGTATTTCCGAAATTGTCCTCTTAGTGCAGGTAATATCAAGCTTTTTTGAATACCTTACTTTCGTCCACTCATTGAGAAAGGCTCGTAGATTTTACTTAGTCCACACAGAAGTTTTGCGCTGAGATATCGAATCACAGGCCATAATTCAGAAGCGGCAGAAAACTCAAGTTTTGCAGCCATTTTGTTGAATATACCACAAAGGGAAAGTAACCATAGTGTGAGGACACTAGTGTACTATTGCACTAGCGTAAGCTGGTCAGTACATCCTATCCCATTTCACCTGCAACTACATCTGTACTCCCTAAGCTACAGGTACGGTGCACTGTGGAGAGCGAATAGTGTAGTGTAAGAAACCACACTTCCTTTTCCTGTTGCATTCGCGGGTAAGGTAATACACCACAAGAATGACTGTCAGATTAACTGAAGCCTTCCATACTTCTTCACCAAGTCACATCCTAGTTGTCACCTTTCAACTTACCACACTGTACCTGGAAATACACTACGGACGAGCCACTACAACCAACATTCCAAAAAGTAATATAGATGCAAAAAAATGTTGGTAGGGTTCTGTTCTCTTCCTGTTTCTTCTTGTATAGAGTCACACACCAACACGACATGAAGCCAACATCCGTTATCGGGAAGCTCATTTGATCTCGATTTTCGACCAACACTGAGTATGCAACAACTTTTCTCATTTCACCGTCGTGTTCGTTACGTGGGAACGTTGTTCGTTTATATTTCTTGACTCCCAGTGACAAATGATCTTTCAGAATTTTGGGAGTAAGACTCTCCAGTGCACGTCATTCTCATAACGATGGCTTTTGATTATTCCAGTGACTTTCCTGCTCTGACTAAACAAATCACTGACGAATCGCGCAGCTCGTGTTTTAATCTTCTCCATCTCTTACATTAACCCAACTTGGTAAAGACCATAGATCGGCGAACAGCAGTCAAGAATAGGATGAACGAGACCTGTAAATAAGTTCCATCGCGAGTGAATTAAATTTACTTGGTATTCTTTTGATAAAATGGGGACTAGCGTCTGTCATCCCCATGGTTAAATTATGTGATTGTTTCTCCTTAAACTGCTACAGCCAGGTACTCCTAGATGCTGTTGTGACTGATTCCAGTGACCGCTGCCAATCTCACTTTTATTCAGGGTCAGTTGAGGCGGTGAAATTTCGTTTCCACGTACTTCCACAGACATGCTGACGTCACATGTTTTGAAAACTCGAGAGCATCTGGCCATTGTCGGTTGCTTTGGTCCATTATTACTACAATCCCCTCACCCACCCCCTCTCGTCCACTACCTAACTTTATTTAGAAGGAGGAAGGTGTGAAACTGCATAATGAAAACATGTGACGTCACGTCTCTCCGAGGTAGTACACGGAAACAAAAATTTTACCTCAGCCACTGACTAGCCAGTGTTTGTATTGGATCTCCATATAAGGTATACTCCTCTTCCAAGATGACCTCCGCATATCGGGAGGAAACGTTCTGTTTCTCCACTAAATTCATTCTCCCTCGGCATGATAACCCACAAAATGTGTGACAACTCACATACTACAGACACATGTTTTGCGTTCTACCATGAGTCGGTGTCAAACGGTGTGGAAAGCTTTGTGGTTTCCAATATCTGCAACTGTCTTTATTACGCAATGTAATAGAGCAAGCCGAATTTTACGCAAGCCAGTCGACCTTTCCCCGTAAGCTTCCTCTCGTATACGAATTTTTCACGTTTGTCGCTGTTTCAGCTCATCTCAACGGAGATTATGCATCCGTAGGTTGCAATATACCATACGAATCAGTGTTACCCAGTTTCTAGACTACTCTTACAGTGAGGCGGATATAAAGGCGCCAACACCACCTGGCAGGAATATTAACCCATCTCTCACGCGCCCCGCCACCCTTTCCATACACCAGCTCACCTTTTCCATTCCCTTCCACTTTGCTACTTCTCGAGCCATGCAAATTAGGCAAAACTGTTCCCTCGCGGTAAATGTCGAGGAATTCGGGAAGCGATGACTAACAATGTCGGTTCTAGGCGTTCAGTCTGAAACCGCGTGACATAGGAACTCGAACGATAGGGGTTCTCAGCCGGTCGTTGTGGCCGAGCGGTTCTAGGCGCTTCAGTCTGTAACCGCGCTGCTGCTACGGTCGCAGGTTCGAATCCTGCCTCGGGCATGGATGTGTGTGATGTCCTTAGGTTAGTTAGGTTTAAGTAGTTCTAAGTTATAGGCGACTGATGACCTCAGATGTTAAGTCCCATAGTGCTCAGAGCCATTTGAACTAACAATGTCGAGGAAATGAAAGGCGGTCTCAGAACTCATTATCACATGGGTGTTCCTGCTTCTGGTCATATGCATTATCGACCAAGCAGTTTGCACTACGCCGAACAGCGGCGCATACACCGATCTTCAAAATGGCTCAAATGGCTCTGAGCACTATGGGACTCAACTGCTGTGGTCATCAGTCCCCTAGAACTTAGAACTAATTAAACCTAACTAACCTAAGGACATCACACACATCCATGCCCGAGGCAGGATTCGAACCTGCGACCGTAGCAGCAGCGCGGCTCCGGACTGGAGCGCCTAGAACCGCACGACCACCGCGGCCGGCACCGATCTTCAGCACATAGGCTAACACACGGTCCTTTCCACAATCCAAGCTTTATTCCTTCTTTGATTATCTCCTTTTTGAGAGGATGTTAAATCTTAACCTTTAACCGAGTGAGGTGGCGCCGTGGTAAAGCACAGGACGGGCGTTTCGTAGGACGGTGGTTCGAGCATACGTTTGGCCATCCTGATTTTTGTTCTCCGTTATTTCCCTAGGTTACTTAAGGAAAATGCTAGGGGTGGTTGCTTTTATAAGATCGATTTCTTTCCCTATTCCCTTCCAATACACTTGCTGGCTATCCCTAATGACCTTGTCGTCGACAGTTCATTAAACGCTCATTTATTTAATTTCTTTGCACCTTCTTTGCATCCAACAATGGACCATCTTGGAAAGCGCATCACCAAACGCGAGGCCAGGCCAGAAGTGATCGGTGTGAAAAACACCACAGCTACACGACACATTCGTTATCAAGCAGCTTTCAACACTCACCTTGCGTTAGCAAGGCCGGTCACAGAACCCATTGGTGACAGATCATCTGATTTCGGCGACGCTGCTGGAGGAGATACGCACATCCGTTGTAGCTCGCTTCAGGTATCTGAAATACACTGACCTGCGTTTTTCAGTTGATGATGTCCCCTCTGTTCAGAAAAAGTGGTGATCGTGGATTCGCCTGATTCACGATATGGATGAATTGCTGTAAAGGTGAAGAGTGATGTGAAGCCTGAGAGGACTTAGCAGTCGAAGAATAACGCACACGTTTTTTGAAGGGATGCCATTTTTAATACTAGTAATATCCTTTGTGGTGATTTACAAAACACGTTTATACAATCACTTATCATCCATCTGCGCCGTATGCAGATTACAATGGTCTGAAATTCGTGAAACGCGCCAAACCAATGAAAGATATATTTAAAAAACTCTAAACAGTACCAAAGTATGATAAGGCATATTCTACCATTATCAGCAGAATCTATGCCCGACACCAAACAGCTCAACTCCGCCGTCCTTTCCCTGTTGCCGCTTTGTTACTTTGACGTACAGTAGAAAAGCGATTCCTTGTTCTCAGCTCAATCAGAGTCCTCCGTTTTGTTGCCTATACATATGTTGCCTTCTGGGGTCGACCAATGGCCGTCTTCTTACGTGGCTGATGTAACGCCATGTCACCAAGGATGCTACGCAGGACGCTCCCTGTGTTCTCTTTCTCTCTCTCTCTCTCTCTCTCTCTCTCTCTCTCTCTCTCTCACACACACACACACACACACACACACAGACGCACATGACAGTTTATTGGTCATGCCTACAACGTGGGATGGTGCCGAACGCCTTTCGGAAATCTAGGAAGTCGGGATCAGCCTGTTCACTTGTCTTTAGTACTTTCAGTACATCGTCTACGAATATATAAAACTTGTTTTGGATAACTGGAATATTGCCCAACGTGGCGTTATCTTAGGTGTCACTCACAGAGTATCCCATGTTAACATAATCATTATAAGCTGTAGTACTGCATTCCACAAATTAGAGATATGAAAATGATGATATGTACAAAAAAATTTAAAACCCAAGCTTTGCGATACCGTATTCTATTACATAGCCTTTTTTGAAAATATTTGTATGGAGTGTAGCAATGTATGGAAGTGAAACATGGACGATAAACAGTTTAGACAAGAACAGAATAGAAGCTTTTGAAATGTGATGTTACAGAAGAGATTAGATGGGTACATCACATAACTAATGAGGAGGTCCTGCATAGAACTGGGGAGAAGAGAAATTGGTGGCACAACTTGACTGGAAGAAGGTATCGGTTGGTAAGACACGTTCTGAGGCATCAAGGCACTGGCACTCCGTCTTCAGGCCACAAGTGGCCCATCGGGACCATCCGACCGCCGTGTCATCCTCAGATTAGGATGCGGATAGGAGGGGCGTGTGGTCAGCACACCGCTCTCCCGATCGTTATGATGGTTTTCTTTGACCGGAGCCGCTACTATTCGGTCGAGTAGCTCCTCAATTGGCATCACGAGGCTGAGTGCACCCCGAAAAAATAGCAACAGCGCATGGCGGCTGGATGGTCACCCATCCAGGCGCCGGCTACGCCCGACAGTGCTTAACTTCGGTGATCTCACGGGAACCGGTGTATCCACTGCGGCAAGGCCGTTGCTTGAGGCATCAAGGGATCACACATTTATTACTGGAGGGACGCGTGGAGGGTAAAAATCGTAGAGGGAGAGAAAGAGATAGTAAGCAGATCCAGAAGGATGTATGTTGCAGTAGTGACGTGGAGATGAGGAGACTTGCATAGGATAGAGTAGCATGGAGAGGTGCAGACCACAACAACAATAAACTGCAACCTAAGCTCAGCTCTTACTGAGGCGATAGGATACGCGATATGACGCAATAAAGGTCGCACTAGCCGACAGTTATCTGTGCGACACTCATGTTCCCGCAGGAGCAACACGAAAAGCACCAAGACAAAGCAGGCGAGAACAGCCTCGTGTGTGGCGCGTCGCTGTCGGCCTCGTTGCATACAACTTCCAAATATCTCACGTGAGAATGGAAAGAGGTATAGCTCTCCTTTTAGCATTAAAAACAATTTATATATGCGAGCTACATCTGGTATGCAGCGTTGTAAGACCCAAAATTAACCAAATGTAAACTGGATAGCGACTGCATTTTTAATTTCAAAGTATCACAATATCTATGGGCAATAGAGAGAAGGAAAGCAGTTCATAGTCAAGCAATCTCAGACGATAAGATCCAAAAAAAATCTATTTTTTAACAAATACTTCCCCAAAATGAGAAAGATTACATAGTGGCGAAAACGCACAAATCCCAAAACAGTAGTATTCATTTTTTATGGGAAAAGTAAAACATTTGTGAGAACTATCTAAAGAGGTGGATGCAGCTTTGCATCGTCCACACCAAATAATATACACATGAAAAAAAAAAGTTTTGCCTCACTCCGGTTCCCAGAACTCCAGAAGATAGACGTTGGCTGAGGACATTACATCACAGACACAGTCTCTCTGACTGTTCAGAGATCTCACTAAACCCACCCAAAGATGTAAACAACCATGGATGAGCAGCGTCCATTAGACGGAGGGGAGCCGTCCGATGTGGCCGAGCGGCTCTAGGCGCTTCAGTCCAAACTCACGTGGCTACTACGGTCGCAGGTTCGAATCCTGCCTCGGGCACGGATGTGTGTGATGTTCTTAGGTTAGCTGGGTTTACATAGTTCTAAGTCCAGGGGACTGATGACCTCAAATGTTATGTCCCATGCTGTTTAGAGCCATTTGGATCATTTGAAGACGGAGGGGGTCCGACAGCAGATCAGTTCCAGTCATTCCACCAGGAAGGAGATACACGGCTCGTGTTGTCTGTAGTTCAACCTTGCCTAGACGGTCGATACTGCGGTTTGATCGCGTCCGCATTGTTACTCTGTGCCAGGAAGAGCTCTAAACAAGGGAAGTGTCCAGGCGTCTCGAAGTGAACCAAAGTCATGTTGTTCGGACATGGAGGAGATACTGACAGACAGGAACCGTCGATGACATACCTCGCTCAGGCGGCCCAAGGGCTACTACTGCAGTGGATGACTGCTAGCTACGGATTAAGGTTAGGAGGGACCCTGACAGCAACGCCACCATATTTAGTAATGCTTTTCGCGCAGCTGGAGGACGTCTTGTTCCGACTCCAACTGTGCGCAATAGGCTACATGATGCGCAACTTCACTCCCGACGTCCATGGCGCGTTCCATCTTTGCAACCACGACACCATACAGCGCGATACAGATAGGCCTAACAACATGCCTATGGACCGCTCAGGACTGGCATTATGTTCTCTTCACCGATGAGTGTCGTATATGCCTTCAACCAGACAGTCGACAGTCGGAGACGTGTTTGGAGGCAACCTGGTCAGGCTGAACGCCTTAGACACACTGCCCAGCGAGTGCAGCAAGGTGGAGGTTCCCTGCTGTTTTGGGGTGGCTTGATGTGGGGCCGACGTACGCCGCTGGTGGTCATGGAAGGCGCAGTAACGGCTGTACGATACGTGAATGCTATCCTCCGACCGATAGTGTAACCGTATCGGCAGCAAACTAGAGAGTCATTCGAGCTCCCATCGTGCACTACTCGTGAATGACTTCCTTCAGGATAACGACATCGCTCAACTAGAGTGGCCATCATGTTCTCCAGACACGAACCCTAACGAAAAATGCCTGGGATGGATTGCAAAGGGGTGTTTATGGACGACGTGACCCACCAACCACTCTGAGGGATCTACGCCGAATCGCCGTTGAAGAGTGTAACAAAATTGGTACAAATGGCTCTAAGCACTATGGGACTTAACATTTGAGGTCATCAGTCCCCTAGACTTAGAACTACTCAAACCTAACTAACGTACGGGTATCATACACATATATGCCCGAGGCAGGATTCGAACTTGCGACCGTAGCAGCCGCCTGGTTCCGGACTGAAGCGCCTAGAACCGTTCGGCCACTTCAGCCGGTGAGGAGCGGGACAATCTGGACCAACAGTGCCTTGATGAACTAGTGGATAGTATGCCACGACGAATACAGGCATGCATCAATACGAGAGGACTTGCTATTGGGTATTAGAGGTACCGGTGTAGACAGCGATCTGGACCACCACCTCTGAAGGTCTCGCTGTAAGGTGGTACAACATGCAATGTGTGGTTTTCATAAGCAATAAAATGGACGGAAATGATGTTTATGTTGATCTCTATTCCAGTTTTTTGTACAGGTTCCGGAACTCTCGGAACCGAGGTGATGCAAATCTTTTTTTGGTGTGTGTATTTTTAGTCACGTCAGATGACTTGGAATTTTCCTCCACGTGTATCATACGATACAGCTGTGTGGAGCAACCAGCACTCGGTGTTGCGCCAGGTGATACGACAGAGATATCTATCAGTGTTGTATCGTTGCCGTCTCATCATGAACCAGTAAAGTCGTTTCTGCGCACAGTATCAGCTGGGTTACTTCTGTGTCGTATCGCATATTGTATAGAATGTCGTATCGCCTCAGTGGCTTCAAATGGTTCAAATGGCTCTGAGCACTATGGGACTTAACATCTGTGGTCATCAGTCCCCTAGAACTCAGAACTACTTAAACCTAACGAACCTAGACGGACGCTCCTGCACTAAACCGTCGTATATGCACGCTCTGACCATAGCTCTTTCGAGGTGACACCGAGAGTGGGATGTGAGCTGTTCAAAATGGTTCAAATGGCTCTGAGCACTATGGGACTTAACATCTGAGGTCATCAGTCCCCTAGAACTTATAACTACTTAAACCTAAGGACATCACACACATCCATGCCCGAGGCAGGATTCGAACCTGCGACCGTAGCAGTCGCGCGGTTCCGGACTGAGCGCCTCAACCGCGAGACCACCGCGGCCGGCTCGCCTCAGTGAGAACCGCTCTTATGCGCTAGGCAGAAATTTGGCCCCTTCTTTTCTCGACAATTTGTCATCATCAACTCGTTTGATGCGCTCCGACATGATTTCCTCTCCTGTGCCAAACTCTTCATCTCAGAGTAGCACTTAGAACCTACGCCCTCTATTTGCTGAATGGATTCCAATCTCTGTCTTTCTCTACAGTTTTTGTCCTGTACAGCTGCCTTTAGTACCATGGAGGTCATTACCTGATGTCTTAACGTCCTGTCATCCTGCCCCTTCTCCTCGTCACTATTTTCCACATATTCCTTTCCTCTGTGATTCTGCGTATAACCTCCTCATTACCTTACCAGTGCACCTAATTTTCAACATTCGTCTGTAACAAAACATCTTAGATGCTTCGATTCTCTTCTGTTCCAGTTTTCCCCACAGTTCATGTTTCATTACCACACAATGCTATGCTCCAAACGTACATTCTCAGAAATTTCTTCCTCAAATTATGTTTGGTGCTAGCAGTCTTCTCTAGGCCAGGAATACCCTTTTTGCCAGTGCTACTCTGCTTTTGATGTCCTCCTTGCTCCGTTCGTCATTAGTTATTTTGCTGCCTAGGTAGCAGAATACCTTAACTTTATCTGCTATGTGACCACCAGTCCTGATGTTAAGTTTCTCGCTGTTCTCATGTCTGCTACTTCTCATTGCGTCCTCCTTCGATTTACTCTGACTCCATATTCCATACTCATTAATCTGTTTATTTCATTCAGCAGAACATGTAACTCTTCTTTACTTTCACACAGAATAGCAATGTCATCAGCAAATCTTATCATTGATATCCTTTCATCTTAAATTTTAATCCCGCTCCTGAACCTTTCTTTTATTTCCATCACTGCTTCTTCGATGTATAGATTGAGCAGTATGGGCGAAAGACCACTTCCCTGTTTTACATCCTTTTTAATTTGAGCACTTTGTTCTTGGTCGTCCACTCTTTTTAATTCCTCTCGTTTTATGTACATACTGTATATTACCCATCTATCCCTATAGCTTACCCCTATTTTTCTCAGAATTTCGAACATGTTTCACCATTTTACATTGCCGAATGCTTTTTCCAGGTCGACAGATCCTATTAACGGGTCTTGAGTTTTCTTTTGAGTCTGGCTTCCATTATCAATCGCAACGTCAAAATCGCCTGTCTGGTGCCTGAACTTTTCCTAAAGCCAACCTGATCATCACAACTAGTGCTCGTTATACAGGCAAATCAATGTACCTCAAACGACAGACTACTGAAATTAGGAGAGGCTGTTATCTTCGTCCTAATGGTCCACTATGCTGGTTGTGGGAGTGGGGTTACATCTTGAGAATATTAGGGAAGGAGTTCCCGATTCCGTCACTGGATTGATAACCGGAAAAAATCTACCGAGTACCTTTTTTGAAGATGTGGAACTACATCAACTTTTCTAGCTATGTCTCGCAAATGAAAGTGTATGTATGTGCACTCTGACATCAGCAAACACACTTTATTCCGATAATCAGCCATCATACTGACCAAACCGGTATCCTTACGACTCAAACAGAAATACCACAGTAGCACATGATGATGATAAGTCACTAATCAATGTGTCCACACCTACACTCTGAGAACAAGCGAACACCTCGCAATTTAATGGGCATGTTTACGCATTTTGATTTTAATTAACCATCCTACGGGCCAAGGTTACCAAATAATAAGGTTGGGCAGTAAGCGCTCTGCTCTACCATTGGCTGGCCTAGTGACGTCAGTGTGGAAGCAAGCGCTCACAAGCAGACGACACGGCACGCGCGTTTACGTCAAGTTTTTGGGGGAAGATTTTGTTTATACCAGAATTGAGATGTCTAACTGCTTTTCTGCTGCTAAAATATTACAGTTAAAACTGATGAGTTATATTCTTTCGCAGCTTATGCCTCACACATCGGTAAAATATCAGATCACAACCTCACTGACACACACTTGAAATTCGAAACCTCGGCTCAAATAAATCAGAAACTATTCATTTAATCACATTGAAATGAATTTACTTAAGAGCTGGAAGTTGCACACACTTGTTTGTAAGAACAGCATTCCTTCTTTCTAAAGCCGCTATAGTATTCATCAAAAGTAACTTTATCTGTGTCAGAAAAAAAAACTGTCATCCGTAAATGTGCTCTTATTATGATGTTTCTTATTTGGTGACAGCTTTTCCAAAGTTTCCAGAGATCTCTTATGTAGTTCTCGTTTCTTATACCGTTTGGTTCTGTCTTCTGTTGCGGGTGACACATTGACAGTCGCACTACTGCACGGCAAATTGCACGAAGAAACTGCATCTGGCTTGAGCATTCTTTTTCGGGGCAAATTAAGCAATTCAGACTGTAAATCCTTTAAGTAATCTGTTTCTGCGAAATGGCGAGAACATATTCGTGCATGCGCAACATTTACACTGTCTTTCCTACAACATTTCGACAACCATAGTTTTTGTAATGTTTCATTAGGCGGGAAACTGTGATACATTACGTCAGTTCCCTTTGTGCTCCGGTTGTAGGAAAAACAGGCCGTAACAGCACAGCCTGGCATTGTAAAACTTAATTTTCTCACTCACTTGTAGATTCTCAAATAAGAATTTCACAGGACGAACCATAAATTATAGAGCTTATAGAGCTGGCGAACACAATGTTGATCCCGCTGTCCACTATCACTAACTATTTCAGTTCCGAATGAGATATCAATTACAGCAAAAACCGTTAACACTCCCGAATTCCGAATGTTTCCGCTGTTGACTGAGTACCTCATAAGAAAGAGCGCAATCAAAATACCCCTTCTAACACAAAACGACACAAGAAAAACAATCACACACAATTCGAACTGTGTACTGTTTGGCAAAACTGCTTCCACCGTGACGTCATGCTTTTTTTTTTTTTTTTTTTTGAAGGACTTGTAGTCCGGGGTGATAGGTTACAATACAGCATCACCGGTCTATTGCGGTCTAACTGTGTTGGTGAGCCAGTAAATTTCCACTGTGCAGTGACTGTGTCACTGCAATTCACTTTGGAGGTGTGGCAGTGGGACTCGTGGTCCCGTACCACCCTCTGACGGTGATAGTACTACATGAGTCAGGCAAAATTTATTGCCTAACATGTGGAGGTTTATAAAATGTGCTCCGTTTAAATCTACGAGTATGCATCAGATCTAACCTTGTCTTTTTTCATTCGTTTAACACGAGATCGGTTTCCAGCTGATTTAACAAAGCTGTCTCTTTATAGCCTTTATGCTAATGATGTGAATATGACAACTTACCTCATTGTACGGCCCAGAGGTCCGTTTACGTCAGTGAAGTAAACTCATTGTAATCTACGTTATTGGAAACATGTACACTTGACGGCAAACGTTTGTCGCCGTTAACGAAATCTTACGATAACTAACTTCGACGACGATTTGGATGCGAAATTTATTCGGATTGATCTTTGTAAATATGAATATTGTGTACAGCAGAACATTTGTTAACGAAATATTTTTATAAATTTCATTTAACCGCTTAATTATTTAAATGGATAATGTCACTATATTAATAATATGACAACCACTCCTCTATAGTTCTAATGTTGTTGTTGTTGTTGTGGTCTTCAGTGCCGAGACTGGTTTGATGCAGCCCTCCATGCTACCCTATCCTGTGCCAGCTTCTTCGTCTCCCAGTACCTACTGCAACCTACATCCTTCTGAATCTGCTTAGTGTATTCATCTCTTGGTCTCCCTCTACGATTTTTACCCTCCACGCTGCCCTCCAGTACTAAATTGGTGATCCCTTGATGCCCCAGAACATGTCCTACCAACCGATCCCTTCTTCTGGTCAAGTTGTGCCACAAACTTCTCTTCTCCCCTATCCTATTCAATACTTCCTCATTAGTTATGTGATCTACCCATATAATCTTCAGCATTATTCTGTAGCACCACATTTCGAAAGCTTCTATTCTCTTCTTGTCCAAACTATTAATCGCCCATGTTTCACTTCCATACATGGCTACACTCCATACAAATACGTTCAGAAATGACTTCCTGACTTAAATCTATACTCGATGTTAACAAATTTCTCTTCTTCAGAAACGCTTTCCTTGCAATTGCCAGTCTACATTTTATATCCTCTCTACTTCGACCATCATCAGTTATTTTGCTCCCCAAATAGCAAAACTCCTTTACTACTTGAAGTGTCTCATTTCCTAATCAAATTCCGTCAGCATCACCCGACTTAATTCGACTACATTCCATTATCCTCGTTTTGCTTTTGTTGATGTCCATCTTATATCCTCCTTTCAAGACACTGTCCATTCCATTCAACTGCCCTTCCAAGTCCTTTGCTATCTCTGACAGAATTACAATGTCATCGTTCTATAGTTCTATAGTTCTAATGCCTAACAAAATTCCTCACCATTTTTTTCGGTGATCGTCTAAGATATTTTCGTTACAATAAGTCTAACGCGGCTCCGAAGACTACATATTCGAATTTCATGGACAATAAATATTGCTTTCACGTGATTCGCATCGCAATGTTAACATATCACTTCACCCACCTCAACGATTCATTCTGAGAACTCCCAACGGTAACTGCAACACATTTACCTCAATGGAACGTAACTTTCTTTTGTTCTTGCAGTAGCTTCCACACCATCTTCTCTCTTCTGTTTCTGTATTTCTTCGAAACACATACAGCTGAGAGACTATAGCGTAGAGATTGTTACACCAAAATTCCTTCAAATACAAAACAAGCTCTTTACACTAACACACAATAAAAATTATTTGACAAATGTTATGATAGACATTTTCGATACACACCTGTGCAGATTTTATAGACAAAAAAAACTGGCTAAAGATGTATTCATACAAAAATAAGCCATGATAGTTAGACGTTAGACATTCGAGGCAACGAATCCACTGTCATTGTAAAGAAAAATTAGTGTATGTGAGTTGTGTGCTACTATTCAGGTCATTGTTCACAACTATATTCGGAAAGATTCGTCTGGAATTTTCAGGTGCCATTTCTCTGGTGGTGGATCAGAATCATTCTCAGTTTTTTGTGACATTCTAACAAAGTTACCCAAAATAAACACTGCCCATCAGGATAAATTATTGGGAAAGTCTGCAGAAAGGCACATCCACTACTGGAAATCGGTTATTATTTTTACTGTTACCTATCACTGTTACGTGTTACTACGGGAGACGAAGCTTTTCAGCGCTAGGTAAAAGAAATATAGTTGCACTGACCTGTGCAGTAAAAATATTGCACTGTGCTGTGCAGTAAAAATACCTCAAAAAGACACCAGAATCACGAATGGTTTGTCTGAACTATGCTGAAAGACTTACTGTGAAGCACAAATGAAACCAACAGACAAGTCCGACGCATTTCATTAGGACTGTTTCCTCATAGTTCTTCACTATTCTCATCTTAGAAGCCGAGCCCGCAACCAATTTACATCATCGAAAAAGTCCTGTAGGTACTTAATTCCTATACTACACCAGTTATATTGATAATCTACATCCTCTGGTAACTTGCGAACTTTTCAGCAACACCCCTTCCTCTTTCCCCCCACCACCACCCACCACCATCCACCTCCCGCATCACTCCGCCCAAATAAGTGTTTCAGTGGTTCACAATGCGAATTCAAATATTAACTGTCCTCACAGTCAACCTAACTTTATTGCAAGCTTCTGTTAAATACCATGTTCTAAAAGTAAAACATTATTTGTGAAAGTGTAATAAGACGGATAGGTCAACCTTCTTTTTAAAAGTAAAATTGAACCCGAATGTGGTGTATGTGGTTTAACATTTATATCTATTAATTAAGAAACTATTTAAAACTCCAACGGAACTTAAGCAATAAGGTGGTTATTCCACCGTAAGACTTCTGTACAGATCCTCAGTTCTTTCCGAAAGCAAAAATGCTTCGATGACTATGAAAAAGGAGAACTAAAAAAGTTGTACTTTAGAGCCGTTACATTTGATTATCCCTCGTGTTTCAGCAGGATTATCGACAGCCAAAAGGGTTTCAAAGACGCCGCAATCGGAGACGAAACGTTAGTGAAAAGTTTTACATTCCGACCCCGAGCTGTCAGCCCGGACGGTTTAAGTGAAAACTTTTAAGTGTTTCGAAGTAGTGTGCAGGATGGGATATGTAGGGTTAGTAAATTTGCAAGCACAGATACTACTCTTACAGCAGTGATGTCCGCGTAACTGAGTGTAACTGGCAGATCGTCCGTTTACTAATCCACTCAAAACCAAATAGTAGGAATCTTAGGGTCTCACACTGTTTAGTTTAACTTCTGAAAATAATTCACAGTTCGACGCTATGAACCATTTCGGCCAATTTTCACTCGTTAAGCCTATAGTACAGTAAAACACAGACTCTGTGTCGACTTAAGTATCACGGAAAATAGCTTGCCTTTGAGCTCCAATATATCACGATGTAATAGTGCTTTCTTAATTTGATTGGCTCCGGTTATTTACCGTTTTGTGTATTTAGGCTTCGTCTTCTTCCCGTCATCTTTTGCGAAGATCTTGAAATATCTCCTCTATTGCATGGTTCTTATGCTCTTTTGCATGTTTCGTAGCACTTCCTCAGGGTTTTCACCACTTGCGCTTCCTCCTCTGCGTCGATCTTTGAAACGAATCTTCTCCTCGATCTAAGTTCTACTCGCCTCTCCTTGTAAATTTGCAACTTTCTCCATTTCATGACATTGTCTCTGGTATCTTCCAAACTTCACCTCTTTCCAACACAGATGAAACTTTCTTCTTTCCACAAACTAATTAAATTTGCGCAGATTTACTACGCGCTCGCCGCCGAGCATAGTAATACTTCCAAGTCCGGCATTAGACTTACGATTCTTCCAAACTGCACGCGCCCACCTTCAAAATTCCGCTTTACACCCATTGCTATTAGGAAACACTAAATCTCCTTGTAAAATGCAACTGTTTTTTCTGCCATAACATGTATATTTCATTACATTGTAAGTAGTAGTATTATTAATTTACATAACAATTTCTCTTTACATTTTTACACAAATAAAACCATGAAGTAGATAAATGAAATTCAAAATAAAGAATAAATAGGAGGAACGTATACAATTTTACAATTCATACTCATCTGATATTCAGTTGGTGGAGGAGGCTGTTGTTAAATCGTTGAAAGGGATAAACTATATCCGTCACAAATCTAAAGCACTGTAGACGGTTTGAAAATTCATAAAGGCACGGTTGTGAAGTTTGCAAGGAAAATTACTGTGCACAACAAGAGAAGACTGGTTTATGTAACTCTCGTGTTTAGGAAGACAACAGAAGAATGAGCAACGAAGTCACTTACTTTTCGACAAGTTGATGTTCATCATCAATTGTGTGGGCATTACGAAAGAAAATAACATACAACTACAAAACCAATTTGCCTTGAATGTTTCACGAGGCAGAATTATTCAATGGTGGCAATACGTCTTTTTAACAGTTGTCCAAAACTTAGGTTTCCACGGTAAAAACGTTAACAAGCGTAAAATAGCAATTGTGCGTGGCACTGTCTATTTTTGAGAGACATCGTTCAGCTAGAGTTTGAAGACATTATGTGGTCGGTTGAAACTTGAATAAATGCCAATAATTCAGTCAGAAAACACTGGGCAGATGAAGGTATTGTTTTGCATACTCTAATTTCCTCTGGTTTCGTGTCGGTTTCCTGGTTGACGAACCGAGGAAAATAAGCGACTGCCAGGAAAAGATGAATCACTAGACTTCTTTTAAATTTTCTCAAGTGACAAATACTAAAAAACTTAAATCATAGTCTGTCGCTGTAGTAATGGATAACGCTCTAAATCATTCAGTCATGTAAGATAAAGGTCCGGCGATGACAACTTCAACAGTACAGAGTGTCCATAGTTAAAGTTCCAGTTTCAAAATGCTTTAGAAACAGAATGCTCAGAATGACGTCACATTTGAACGTCATATTAATGACGTATGGGGAAGGAGGGACAAAAGATCTTAATGAAAATGGGGTTAGCTACAAACGACAGATGAATCACAGTACGATGCCTATGGTTTACGTTGCTGAGTTGCACATTACACCAACCGTACTTTTGAGTGTGCATGACTGCACAAGTTACTGTTAGGTAGGTAACTCCATTCACACGGAAAGGTCGCACCACATCGGATGGTAAAAGCTTTTTAGTCAGGAGGCCAGAAATCTAGACACAACACCTTTCAAATAACTTCGCAGCCAGAAGTCGCATGGCTTAAGATCAGGCGATCTAAACGGTCAGTCTGTAGGGAAAGTTTAACAGAAGTTCGAAATATGGTGCGTACTTCAATGCGAGATGCTTTTAATAATTTCCACAACGAAATTCTGTTTCGAAATCTGGCAGAAAACCCAAGGAGATTCTGGTCATACATGAAGCACACCAGTAGCAAGACGCAGTCAATACCTTCACCGCGCGATGACAACGGTGAAGTCACTGATGACAGTGCCACTAAAGTAGAGTTATTAAACACGGTTTTCCGAAACTCTTTCACCAAAGAAGACGAAGTAAATATTCCTGAATTCTTGTCAAGAACAACTGCCAAGATGGGAAACATAGAAGTAGATATCCTCGGTGTAACGAAGCAGCTTAAATCACTTAATAAAGGCAAAGCTTCCGGTCCAGATTGTATACCAGTCAGGTTCCTTTCAGAGTATTCTGATATAATAGCTCCATATTTAGCAATTATATACAACCACTCGCAGAAAGAACCGTACCTAAAGACTGGAAAATTGCTCAAGTCACACCAATACCCAAAAAGTGAAGTAGGGGTAATCCGCTGAATTACAGTCATATATCACTAATGTCAATTTGCAGTAGGGTTTTGGAACATATACTGTATTCGAACATTATGAAGTACCTCGAAGAAAACGATTTATTGACACATAGCCAGCACGGTTTCAGAAAATATCGTTCTTGTGAAACACAGCTAGCTCTTTATACTCATGAAGTAATAAGTGCTATCGACAGGGGATGTCAAATTGATTCTATATTTTTAGATTTCCAGAAGGCTTTCGACACCGTTCCTCACAAGCTTTTTCTAACCAAACCGCGTGCTTACGGAGTATCGCCTCAGTTGTGCGACTGGATTCGTGACTTCCTGTCAGAAAGGTCACAGTTCGTAGTAAGAGACGGAAAGTCATCGAGTAAAACATAAGTAATACCCGGCGTTTCCCAAGGAAGTGTCATAGGCCCTCTATTGTTCCTGATCTATATTAACGACATAGAAGACATTCTGAGTAGCCGTCTTAGATTGTTTGCAGATGATGCTGTCATTTACTATCTTGTAAAGTCATCAGATGATCAAAACTACTTGCAAAATGATTTAGATATCTGTATGGTGCGAAAAGTGGCAATTGACCATGAATAAAGAAAAGTGTGAAATTATTCACATGAGTAGTAAAAGAAATCAGCTGAATTTCGATTACGCGATAAGTCACACAAATCTGAAGGCTGTAAATTCAACTAAATACTTAGGGATTACAATTACAAATAACCTAAATTGGAACGATCACATAGATAATATTGTGGGTAGAGCAAACCAAAGACTGCGCTTCATTGGCGGAACACTTAGAAAGTGCAGGACTTCTCATAAAATTTCAATCACCAGTCTTCTCCTCAAATTGCGAAAACATTCTGTTGGCAACCACCCACATAGGGAGAAATGATCATCACGATAAAATAAGAGAAATCAGGGCTCGCACAGAAAAATTTAAATGCTCGTGTTTCCCGCGTGCCGTTCGAGAGTGGAACGGTAGAGAGACAGCTTGAAGGTGGTTCATTGGGGTTTATTGTGAATAGCAGAATAATCACGTAGATGTAGATGTAGATGTAAATGAATGACGGCTGATTATTCTAGAATTTCCAAAATGCCTCTGCAGGAGCCGCTTCACTGACTGTGCAATGTGTAGAGGAGCTCCATCCTGTATAAAAATAATCCTGTCCACACATCCATGCAGTTCAAGGGTTGTATGGCATTGGTGCGCAAAAGACTCTCACAGCGTTTACCATTGATGGTACAGGTAACAGGACCTGTAGCACTCACACCTCGAAAAATTACGGCCCTATAATAAACGTTGCAGTCAACGCGCACCACACAGTCATCTTTCCAGAATAAAGTGGTACCACTTGATGTGCTTTTGGATTTTCCGTGCCCATATTCTGCACAGTTCTGCGAACTGACATGTTCTTGGAGCTGGAAATGGGATTCGTCTGTCCACAAAATGTTCAGTGACCATTAATTGTTTACTTCCATGTTAGCAAGGAATTTCACAGCAAACGTTTGTCTTGCTGGCAGGTCAACAGGAAGTAGCCCCTACTGGGGTGATTTTCTATGAATAGCAATACAGTGTTTTTCGTAGGATATTCTTCACCGTGCTCGCAAGAGTATCCGACGTTGCCGCGCGGGATTAGCCGCGCGGTCTGAGGCGCTGCAGTCATGGACTGTGCGGCTGGTCCCGGTGGAGGTTCGAGGCCTCCCTCGGGCATGGGTGTGTGTGTTTGTCCTTAGGATAATTTTAGGGACTGATGACCTTAGCAGTTAAGTCCCATAGGATTTCACACACATTTTTTGAACATCCGACGTTCGGGCAATTTCCCGTTCACTGCATGTGTGCCCGCCACCTATCGACCCTTTCTGCAGTGCAGTGGCTACATGTTCGACAGACGTCAGATCAACTACTTTCCTCCCGCTGTCACATTTTACTTCAGAAGAATCTGGATTTTCCAATTTTGTAATCATTTACTCCAGACCCTTGCACACTCCTGATCAATGCCTTCTTTCCTATCCTTGAGTGTCCAGAACTTCTGCAGGGCAGCGCGCGATCCTTCATGGGACAGTCATTGGGCGTCTCGGAAGGAAAATGAGGAACAGCCGTGTGCCACGAGTGTATCCGTGTACATATTTTACAGTTTACAGCGTCATCAAATATTGGTTAAATTTTTTTTTTCGTGGCGTTTTATCCTACGTCAATAACATGCTATTCGAATTTGACGTCATTCTGAGCAGTGGTTCTCTGTCAACAGTGTTTTGAAATTGGATCTTGAATTATGAACACCCTGTATATCGTTAACGAGGTGGCAAAAGGATACGGTGGCAGGGTTATTTGGGCTTTCACCATACCATTGCCACTTTACCGGCATCAGAGTGATTTGGGTACAGATCGAGCAACACGTGCCAACAAATAACAAAAGCTTCATTTTGAGAGAAATTCAAATATTGTTGGAGAAAACAGTGGCATAAATCACACGGGAGACAAGGAGTAATGTTGCAACGAACTCCTCGTCGAGCCCTTGATGGCCCAACGGATGTCGACCGGCCGCCGTGTCATCCTCTGCCATTAGGCGTCGTGCGGAAGTGGTATGGAGGGGCACGCACAGGGTAAACAGCACAAAGCTCTCCAGGCAGTTCACTGCTTTGTATCTGTTATTAAGTGGATGTTATAACCAACCATCTAGTCTGCCAAACCTTCCCAATATTATACATCTACGTCTACATTCATACTCCGCAATCCACCATATGGTGCGTGGCGGAGGGTACCTCATACCACAACTAGCATCTTCTCTCCCCGTTCCACTCCCAAACCGAACGAGGGAAAAATGACTGCCTATATGCCTCTGTACGAGCCGTAATCTCTCTTATCTTTGTGGTCTTTCCAAGAAATGTAAGTTGGCGGCAGTAAAATTGCACTGCAGTCAGCCTCAAATGCTGGTTATCTAAATTTCCTCAGTAGCGATTCACGAAAACAACGCCTCCTTTCCTCCAGAGACTCCCACCCGAGTTTCTCAAGCATTTCCGTAATACCCGCGTGATGATCAAACGTACCAGTAACAAATCTAGCAGCCCGCCTCTGAATTGCTTCTATGTCCTCCCTCAATCCGACCTGATAGAGATCCCAAACGCTGGAGCAGTACTCAGGAATAGGTCGTATTAGTGTTTTATAAGCGGTCTCCTTTACAGATGAACCACATCTTCCCAAAATTCTACCAATGAACAGAAGACGACCATCCACCTTCCCCACAACTGCCATTACATGCTTGTCCCACTTCATATCGCTCTGCAATGTTACGCCCAAACATTTAATCGACGTGACTGTGTCAAGCGCTACACTACTAATGGAGTATTCAAACATTACAGGATTCTTTTTCCTACTCATCTGCATTAATTTACATTTATCTATATTTAGAGTTAGCTGCCATTCCTTACACCAATCACAAATCCTGTCCAAGTCATCTTGTATCCTCCTACAGTCACTCAACGACGACCCCTTCCCGTACACCACAGCATCATCAGCAAACAGCCGCACATTGCTATCCACCCTATCCAAAAGATCATTTATGTAGATAGAAAACAAAAGTGGACCTACCACACTTCCCTGGGGCACTCCAGATGATACCCTCACCTCCGATGAACACTCACCATCGAGGACAACGTACTGGGTTCTATTACTTAAGAAGTCTTCGAGCCTCTCACATACTTGGGAACCAATCCCATATGCTCGTACCTTAGTTAGGAGTCTGCAGTGGGGCACCGAGTCAAACGCTTTCTGGAAGTCAAGGAATATGGCATCCGTCTGATACCCATCATCCATGGTTCGCAAGATATCATGTGAAAAAAGGGCGAGTTGCGTTTCGCAGGAGCGAGGCTTTCTAAAGCCTTGCTGATGCATGGGCAGCAACTTCTCCGTCTCAAGGAAATTCGTTATATTCGAACTGAGAATATGTTCGAGAATCCTCCAACAAACCGATGTTAAGGATATTGGTCTGTAATTTTGAGGATCCGTCCTTCTACCCTTCTTATATATTTCTTATATATTTCCAGGGAATGTGGGGTTGGTTGTTAATGTCTCCGACGTCGATCACAGATTCCCCATGGCTAGTAAAAGGGATAGGTGTTCATCCTGTATTGGGGGGCCTGCAAAATGCGCGACAGTTTTAATCCAGCCATATCAACAGTCACAACAAAACCCGCACTGCGACAGCTCTACTCTAGCAGCGTACCGTTTTCTGTATGATTTCTGACGCAGGTATTTGTGATATTTTGACGGTGCTACTTGTCACCAATGCGTCGTATATGTTTTCCTTTCCTGTCGTTCTAGTTCATTGTCTAGAAAAGATAGGATAGCTGAGTGCTTCTTCCTTAGGTTCCTTCGTTGATGATGTTTCCAAATTATTATTTCTGAACATAGTCTAAATTTTTGTTCATTGTACTTATTGCGAGTCTTCTGTGACGACGCTTGATTTTATTTGCTTCTTCCCACGTATTGATGTGGTTTGTTTCTTTCCCAAGTTACGGGGATTGATGAAAACGCTGCAAGAATTGTATGCTTGAACAAATGCAGATCTAACCAAACCTGCAGGCTGTGCTGCTGAATTTGACCACCAAAAGGACCTGAGCATTGTCCTCAATATGTGGCACGCGTCAGTCGTAGTTAACAATACGGTTCTGTGTAACTGAGAGTGTCACAAGTGAATGACCTCGAATGTGGGCAAATTGTTGGTGTTCGTATGGTGGGTGCTTTGTAAACAAGGTAGCCGAAGTGTTCGGCGCTTCAAGAGGCACCGTATCGAGCATATACAGGGTGAATCACCTAAAATTTGCACCGAAAATATTGCGCATAGTGGAAAGTGCTATTGATGTGCGGCTTTCGCATAATGGGTTAGTAATCAGGAGCTCGTATTGTTAGTCAAGACAGATTGTAATAATACTGAGAAAGTATTGCGCAAACATACACTTTTTAAATGAAACAATGCCTATTGACGTTAACATAATGAAAGTGACGTAAATTAGAATGACAGTGTGGTTTGTGGCAGGAGTCTAGTGCCAGTCGTCCACGAGATACCGTATTTTGAAAAGTTTCCACACCGACACTTGTTCAACCTGCGTAGCTGGCGGGTACGATGTTGTCATGTTTGCTTACAGTGTCTTTGTGCGTTCTTTCAGTGCACTACGACCTAGCCATTGTGTGGTCAGTATCTAGGTCGTGAGTGGATGACTGGATTTACCAACGCAGAAAAAGCAGACATACTCATGGTGGATGGAGAGTATAGGAAGAATGCGGTTTGTTCTTGTACCGTTTATGGGGCAAGATACCCCAATAGACGTCAACCAGCTCGGCACTTATTTATTAGTCTCCTCAACCAGTTATGTGAAAGTTGTAGTGTACTACTAGACACCGTAACAGAAGGAAAATAGTAACGACAGAAGAGGGGGAAATTAATATTCTTTCTGCTGTTGCAGTTGAGCTGCACGTTAACTCCCGCCCAATCGCACAAGGGACTGTCAAGAGTCAGGCAAGAGTCCTACACATTCTCCAGCGACATACGTTCCATCCCTATCACATCTCTCACCATCAAGAGCTGCATGGAAACTGCTATTAAGACTGAATACTCCAGATGTGTAATGCATCTTGTTTAGCGATGAAGCCACATTTACCAATCATGGCCAGGTAAACAGCCGAAACAAGCACCATAGGTCTGGTGACAGTCCCCGATGGCTTCGTCAGGTGAAACGCTAGCGTCTATGGAGTGTAATGGTGCAGTGTGTGACAGTGAACCATCACCTCATAGGCCCGTTTTTCATAGCCGGAACACTGAACGTGCACAAGTATCGCAGCCTCCAAACAGACCATCTTTCACGAACGCTAGTAGCCGTTCCTCTGCACCCTTGATGGCCGTCCAGCCCATAGTGCACGGGACTACAGCACGACGTCACGAATTGTAATCTAATCGTTGCAATGGACGCAGAGGACTTGTACCCTGGCCGGCCCGTTCGCCAGATTTGACGCTTGCGGACTTTTCCTGTGAGGAAAGCTGTAAGACGATGTCTACAATGACATACCATCGGCACACGTTGATATGCTAGACGTATTACTGCAGCCTGCTCGGACATCTCGGCTGAAATGCTAGCACGTGTGCAGCAGTCGTTCCATACCACACTCGAAGCGTGTACTGCCGGTGTCGGTGGTCATTGTGAACACAACCCATGATAGTTGCCTCGTTACTGCTCAGAATCCACATAACTCGTATATGCACTTCTGTTGTTCTTTAGTGTGAACTGCCACAGGTATTGTCCAAGTGTCGGTGTGGGAACTTTACAAAATACGATAGCTCGTAAACGACTCGCACTAGAACCCTGCAACAAACAGCACTGGCATTTTAATTTACTACTGATAATAGCATGTAAGAGGTATGTGCTGCCTGCGATATGTAAGCTATAAGAGAATCTGAGACCAAAGAGCAGTGTTGACTACAGTACGACCTGTGTAGCAGTAGCAGTAAGTTGTTTGCGAGCAGTCGCTTGTCTGCTCTGGTCTGGTGTATCATGTTGGCTGGGCCGGTCGCGGTGCAGCGATGCCGGAGCCTGAGTATCATTGTATAAGGTAAAAAGCAGCCTCGCGCATATCTAGTAATGTTATGTAAAGTCCCATGTAAATCTTTTAAAAATGTCCTAATAATAATCTTGGTGATATAAAGTAATTTCTAAAAAAAAACATTCATTTCAGTTTAAAGAATTTACTAATGTCTTCAATCCGTGATCATTCCTATTGTTACAAAAGAAAAATCAGTTGCTTCCTTTCATAAATGACAAATCTATCGGCCAGCAATGCACAGAGCTGTCCCGGAAAAATTTTGTATAAGAGCAGATATATTCGCCGTTTTTATTGAGATAAGAATTTTTCCTTTTTTTTATTCAGAATGATCTTACAGGGCCATGACGCAGCGCTGCTGTCGTCCAAATTCTACCAGGTTACTCAATTTATTTTCTATTACGAGGTTTAGGAATTTTTCTGTTTCGAGCTTACATTAAATGGGAAACAAATTTTGTGTGGAGGTTAAATGTGAATGAATTTCTGTAGGGAGGTTACAAATGTGAAAGGAATGAATTTTGTGGGGACGTTGTACAGGTTCCCTTTCATGACCAAAGAATTACTGCACCTCAAAGTAATAAAAAACAAGTGTAACCTCCCCACACAATAAAAATAAAATGAATATTATTGGGTTAATGATTCTAATTTAAGTGTAACGTCCCCGATAGATTTGTCATTTATGAAAGGAAGCAACTGATTTTTCTTTTGCAACAATATGAATAATCATGGATTGAAGAAATTAGTAAATTCTTTAAATTGAAATGAATGTTTTTTTAGAAATTACTTTATATCACTAAGATTATTATTAGGACATTTTTAAAAGATTTACATGGGACTTTACATAACATTACTAGATATGCGCGAGGCTGCTTTTTATCTTATACAATGATACTCAGGCTCCGGCATCGCTGCACCGCGACCGGCCCAGCCAACATGATACACCAGACCAGAGCAGACAGGCGACTGCTCGCTAGCAACAACTTACTGCTACTGCTACACAGTTCGTACTGCAGTCAACACTGATCTTTGGTCTCAGATTCTCTTATAGCTTACATATCGCAGGCAGCACATACCTCTTACAAGCAATAGGCATTGTTCCATTTAAAAAAGTGAATGTTTGCATTAAAAATAAAGACGGTGATTGGAAAGCTTCGTGAGAAAAACTAAGAGGACAACAGCCGCAAAAGTCACTACAGAACTAATGTCACGCTCGCGAACCCCGTCAGCACCAGCACAACACGAAGTAGCTCCATAAGCAGGAAATTCTAGGGTGAGCTGGAATTTCAAAACACTCATCAGCGGCGCAAATGCCCGTAGCAGGAAAACGTGGTATAGAAGCCAAAAAATCTGGACTAAGAAAGTCATTTGATCGGGTAAGTCTTGTTGCACACCTTTGCCAACTGGCAGAGTTTACTTTGCAAGAGTCAAACACTGCGGGTTTCGGTGATTATTTGGGCAGCCATAGCGTTGTACTCCATTGGCCCTGTGGTTACTCTGCAAGGTCGAATCACTGCCAACGAGTATGTGACCACTTTGGCCGATCACGTCCGTCCCATGGTATACAATGTTTCTTCCCTAATGGTGATGTTGTGTTTCAAGACGGCAGACAGCTCGTTCACACGACTCATATCGCCCAGGACTAATGTTGCGAGCACGAGGATGAATTGTCGCATCTCCCCTGGGCACCACGTTTACCAGGCCTCAGTATTACTGAATCTTTGTGATCTACTTTGGGGGGAAGGATGCGCGTGAGTGCTGTCCACCCTCATCATCGTTACCCGAAGTTGCTACTATTTTGCAAGAAGAATGGTATAAGGCAGAACGTGGATTTATCCATTCTGAGACGTCTAGAAGCTGTTTTGAATGTAAACGGTCTTCCTACACCTTATTAGGCAAGGTAATGTATTATGTTTTTGGTGTTTCCATGATTTTGTTCACTCCTCTACATTACTCTGCTATATCTCTCATATAACTGATAACATACATGTGAAAGTGTACATTTCATTAAGCGAAGAAAACTAATTTCATGTGACTGCAGTATCATTTAGTCTTGTTGGGAATCAGTCAGCTCACATAAACACTGCGGTGTAACATTTTGTGTGGATATGAAACGGAATGATCATTTGGGCTTAGTCGGAAATGCTGATACCTAAATCGGCAGGTGACTGGAGTTTAAAATACAAATATTTAGTGGAGAATACTGCAACCTCATGCAAGTCGCTGCCGTAGGGACAGCGCAGACAAGATTAGACTAACTACACGATGTGACCAAAAGTATCCGGACACTACCAAAAACATACGTTTTTTGTGTTAGGTGCATTGTTCTGCCACCTACTGCCAGGTACTCTATATCAGGAACCTAAGTGGTCACTAGACATCTTGAGAGAGCAGAATGGGGCGCTCCGCGGAACTCACGGACTTCTAACGTGGTCACTAGCGTCATACATCTGCACAAGAGATTTTCACACTTCTAAACATTCCTGGGTCCATTGCTTCCGATGTGATAGTGAAGTGGAAGCGTGAAGGGACACGTACAGCACATACGCGTACAGGCCGACCTCGCGTACAGGCCGACCCCGTCTGTTGAGTAACAGAGTACGCCGACAGTTGAAGAGGGTCGTAATGTGTAATAGGCAGACATCTATCCAGACCATTACGCAGTAATTCCAAACTGCATCCGGATCCACTGCAAGTACTATGACAGTTAGGCAGGAGTGAGAAAACTTGCATGTCATGGTCGAGCGGCTGCTCATAAGCCACATATGACGCCGGTAAATGTCAAACGACGCCCAGCTTGGTGTAAGGAGCGTAAATATTGGACGATTTGAAGAGTGGAAAAACGTTGTGCGGAGTGACGGATCACCGTACACAATGTAGCGATCCGATGGCAGGGTGTGGGTGTGGCGAATGCCCGGTGAACATCTGCCAGCGTATGTAGAGCCAAAAGTAAAATTCGGAGGCGGTGGTATTTTTCATGCAGAGTCTTTCACCCCTTGTTGTTTTGCGTGGCTCTATCACAGCACAGGCCTAAATTGATGTTTTAGTCACTTTCTTGCTTCCCACTGTTGATGTGCAATTCGGGTATGGCGACTGCATCTTGCAACACTATCGAGGAACTGTTCATAATGCACGGCCTGTGGCGCAGTGGTTACACGACAATAACATCCCTGTAATGGACTGGCCTGCACAGAGCCCTGACCTGAACCCTATAGAACACCTTTGGGATGTTTTGGAATGCCGATATCGTGCCAGGCCTCACCGACCAACATCGATACCTCTCCTCAGTGCAGCATTCCGTGAAGAATGGTCTACTATTCCCCAAGAAACCTTCAGCACTTGACTGAAATTTGCCTGCGAGTGTGGAAGCTGTCATCAAGGCTAAGGGTGGGCCAATATCATATTGAATTCCAGCATTACCAATGGATGGCGCCACGAACTTATAAGTCATTTTCAGCCAGATGTCCAGATACTTTTGATCACATAGCGTACAGCGCGCTCAGAGGCATTTACGGAGAATTCTCGCCGCGTTGAATACGTCAGTGGAGCGGGAGGAGGTGTTAGTATGCAGTAAAATGGGAAGTACACTCTTCCATGCGCTTCACATTGGTTTGTGGGGCGTAAGTGTAGTTGTTAAGTGTCAAATTAGCATGAAGCAGCACCAGACTTGCCTATAATAAGTGGGTTTAGCATTATTTCAAAGTTACGACTGTAAAACTGTTCATGTTCCCCAGTGCATACGTGGGTGGAGCGGGAGGAGGTGCTGCTACGTATGTCGTAAAATGAGAGGTAGTCTCTTCCCTGCGCTTCACAGTGGTTTTCAGAGTCTTAAGTGTAGCTGGTTGTCAAATTAGCATGATGCAGCACCGGACGTGCCTGTTGAGTATTGTAATTTCAAAGTTACGACTGCATGTTTCTGTTAGTTCCTCAGATCCTTTCAATTGTAGCTACTGGGAGATGCGTCTCCCAGTAGCCTGTGAGTAACGATCCTGTTCGGTTATTGTGTCAATACCGTTGCATCATTTTCCACAATACGTCCTGTCCAGTTATTGGCTCAATGACTTTGCCCCCATTGGGCTGTGAGTGGTTATCTTGCCCACTTTTGATCCCAGTGGACTGAATGGCGATCCTGTCCAATTATTGTGTGAGCGCTGACTGTATCCCCGCGGGCAGCCTAGAGCAATTTTATGAGTTGTGTGAACACTGTCTTTGGCCCACCTGAGCGGAGGATTGCAATGCTCTCCTCCTTCTATTTAAACGATTATAATACCCCCAAACAGCATTGCAAGCGGCAACTGATGAAATATAATGTATGAAATCGTCTAAATGACTGAGAGGATGGTTGTAAAATGCACTCTATTTATCTACAGTATATGCAGCAAGCTGAACCTTGTAATTTGTCGTTAGTTGAGTACAATGAATTTGCATTGTAGGTGTTTTAACAAATCTATCCCTTTATAGGATTGCTGAGTCCACCTCACTTTAATGTTGACAATCTGAGTCTGACAACTATCACTACTGCGCAATCTCTAGTCCGCTGACGTCGCCGAAGTAAACAGGTGTCCCAGGTGTACCGGTATGAAGTGAGCGTTAAGATACAAATGTGTCGATAGGGAACATTTGTTGTGAATGAGCCTTAAATTTTTTTGTTTGGTTGGTGTGACACCTGTCAAAGATATTTATTAATACATCATGTCATGGAACAAACATCGTCATATGTTTTCATCGTGTTAACAATGTCGAATTTTGTACCAGAAAGTGATGATTTGCGGAAAGCATTAATTATTTGTTTTCATTTGAAAAAAAGTGTTGCAGAGCCGCATCGAATGCTTGTCGAGGCATATGGTGATCAAGCTCTATCAGAAGCAACATGCAAAAGATGGTTTCAACGGTTCAGAAATAATGATTTTGATGTAAGATATGAAGAACGTGGAAGGCCACCAAAAAAGTTCGAAGACGCCGGCTTGCAACCAATATTGGTTGAACATGATACTTTGAGTCATAAGCAAATGGCAGTAATGCTAAATGTTGCACAATAAACAATTTCTGACCGTTTGAAAGCTATGGGAAAGATTCAAAAGTGTGGACAATGGGTGCCACATGAATTGAATGAAAGACAGATGGAATACCGAAAAACCATTTGTCAAATTTTGCTTCAAAGACACGAAAGAATATCAATTTTGCATCGAATTGTTACTGGCGATGAAAAATTGATTTATTTTAAGAATCCTAAACGGGAAAAATCATGGGTTAATCCGGGACAACCATCAACATCGACTGCAAAACCATATCGATTCGGCAAGAAGACAATGCTCTGTGTTTGGTGGGATCAGAAAGGTGTGGGATATCATGAGCTTCTAAAACGCGGTGAAACTGTGAATACTAATCGCTACAGACAACAAGTGATTAATCTGAACTATGCATTGATCGAAAAAAGACCAGAATGGGCCAGAAAACACGGCAAAGTAATTTTTTTACACGACAATGCACCTTCACACAAAGCAAAACTGGTTCAGGATACAATCAAAACACTTGGCTGGGAGCTGCTACCCCACCCGCCGTATTCACCAAACTTGGCCCATTCCGACTACCATTTGTTTTCATCAATGGGACACGCATTAGCTGAGGAACACTTCGATTCCTACGAAGAAGTCGAAAATTGGGTGTCTGATTGGTTTGCTTCAAAGGATGAACATTTCTATTGGCGTGGTGTTCACAAATTGCCAGAAATGTGGTCAAATGTATAGAAAGCAATGGTCAGTACTTCGAATAAAATGTTTTTGCTTTTCAATTCAAAATTAGTGTTTCATTTTCACAAAAAAACACTCATTTCATGCCGGTACACCAGTTATAACGCTGCTCCCATGTTCCCTACTTGTACTTCCCCTAATCGAGACTGTTGCTAACTTACATATGGTTAAAAAAATGGCTCTGAGCACTATGCGACTTAACTTCTGAGGTCATCAGTCGCCTAGAACTTAGAACTAATTAAACCTAACTAATCTAAGGACATCACACACATCCACGCCCGAGGCAGGATTCGAACCTGCGACCGTAGTGGTCGCTCGGTTCCAGACTGTAGCGCCTAGAACCGTACGGCCAATCCGGCCGGCTTTACATACGGGGCAGTAAACTTCTGTCATCGTTAATTAAAACCTACGATATTTACGTCTGTCAATGATTTGTCGGAAAAATTATGTCAGGCCGATCTCTGTAAATATGAACTGCATACAGCGGCACAGCGGTTATCGGTACTGGTACGTTAAAGGAGCGGATTTGTTTTTAAATTTTATTTTAAAATCGCAGTAACGTTCTGAACTGCCGAAAGTTCTTTTGTCAACAGCGTGACAAAGTGAGGCCGCTAATTTAAACTGGGAAAGTCACTAGATTAATAATGCGAAAACCACTCCTACTCACCGTTTCTAGTTTTCATCCAGGTTCATTTCGCTACAAGGAGTCTAGTGTGGTTCCGACTACTATATATACGAATTTCATAGACAGTAAATATGGCTTTCAGAAATATCACACCACAACGGACAGCAACTTTATCGTTTCAGGCAGCGCAGCTGTTAATGCTCTTGTTATTGCACAAGCTTCCACACTTCTCTCCTGTTCCACAACATCCGCTCGTTCATAAAAATTATATAGGCCCTTTCTGTTTCTGCTTGAGACTGTTTCACTAAAATTCCTTCAAGTATATAACATTCACTTTATACGCCAAGACACAATAAAAATTAATTCATGCATCTTACGGTAAATATGGACAATTATAGTTCCGCTGCCACGAGGTTTTTGTCGTAAGAAAAATTACTGCCGCTTATCGGTGGGACGCTATTATCCGCCGCAGTGTTTAAAATGCTATCGGGAAAATCTCGTCTGGGAGAAGGCTACGCACTCAATTCAGCTGCTATGTTGTTCTACGTTTGTAAGGACAGAATTTACGCGGTTTTTGTGTCTATTGCGCACCCGTCTAAGAATTGTCGGGTGTCATTTGTCTGGTGTTTCCGGAATATTTGCAATTTTCTTTATTTGATAGTGTAACGAAGTAACGTAAATAAATACTGCGCATACAGAATAAATTGCATGCGACAACACGAATTCGCTGCTGAACATAACATTATTAGTTTTTACTATACCGAATTACGTAAAAACCGAGAAATTCTTGCTACAGGCGCTGTAACTTTTCAGTACTGGCTACAGGAATCTTATTTCACGAATCGGCTGTGAGAATTGTTCAAAAATGGTTAAAATGGCTCTGAGCACTATGGGACTTAACATCTGAGGTCATCAGTCCCCTAGAAAGAACTACTTAAACCTAACTAACCTAAGGACATCACACACATCCATGCCCCAGACAGGATTCGAACCTGCGACCGTAACGGTCACCCGGATCTAGACTGAAGCGCCTAGAACCGCTCGGCCACACCGGCCGGCGTGGGAATTGTTATGAGACACTTAACGTAAAGCACAGATGAAACTAACAAACATGACCTATGCATTTCATTAGAACTTTCTCCCCATCGGTTTTCAGACGCCAACAAACTTCCACCGAGCGTATCTGCCGGCAGAGCGCGTAATCAATTTGCATCACGGAATATGTTCCACGGTTTAACCGAAAATCCTTATTGCACCTCCAGCTCTACTGAAAATTTGCCTCCTCGTGTAAGTTGGAGTGTTTTCACCATCACCCCTTCCCCACCCTATCAAAAATAAAAAAACACGGCTTTTCTAAAATCCAGTCGATTATGCTAAACCTCCAGGGGATACCACATCTCTGATGACACTGCGCGCTTATAATTTCAAAGAGTGCAAAGGCGCTTACGTGTTCATGACAGCCAGACACTGAAGAACTGCCCATGAAATTATCTACAGCGGCCTATGGGGTGGGGAGACGGGGAGGGGGAGTTGATCGACCTATTTTTAAAAAGTAGACTTGACTATGTAGGTATTTGTCGGCCTGAACTCGTGCCACATTTTATTGTTAAACCTATTTCGTTCGGTGATTAGAAGCAAAGGGGTATAGGCGACAAAATCACAATTCTGAGAAAATGAGCTGTAAAACTGCTATCAGATTTAAAATTCTACGTTCATTTCGTATATTGTCTACAGTAACGTCCATATGCAGTGGTTATTAATGAAGCTCTATGTACAGTATTAATCAATTAAATTCAGAATTTTGTGGTCATTAATGTTTCTGCCAATAATCTAGTTATCAGTTAACACCCTTCTACGTCCAAGGACGTCACTTCCATCCCTTTGACACATTTATATCAGGTTTAGAATGACCCAAAACAACATAATATTATAATTTGCCCAAATTACTTCAATCCAAGAACACACCTTTTCAGAATGAGATTTTCACTCTGCAGCGGAGTGTGCGCTGATACGAAAGTTCCTGGCAGATTAAAACTGTGTGCCGGACCGAGACTCGAACTCGGAACCTTTGCCTTTCACCAGCAAGTGCTCTAACAACTGAGCTACCCAGTCACAACTCACACGCCGTCTTCACAGCTTTACTTCCGCCAGTACCTCGTCTCCTACCTTCCTGACTTTACAGAAGGTCTCCCGCGAATCTTGCAGAACTAGCACTCCTGAAAGAAAGGATAATGCGGAGACATATCAGCGCACACTCCGCTGCAGAGTGAAAATCTCATTCTGGAAACATCCCCCAGGCTGTGGCTAAGCCATGTCTCCGCAATATCCTTTCTTTCATGAGTGCTAGTTCTGCAAGGTTCGCAGGAGAGCTTCTGTAAAGTCTGAAAGGTAGGAGACGAGGTACTGGCAGAAGTAAAGCTGTGAGGAAGGGGCATGAGTCTTGCTTGGGTAGATCGGTTGTTAGAGCACTTACCCCCGAAAGGCGAAGGTCCCGAGTTCGAGTCTGTGTCCACCACACAGTTTTAATCTGCCAGGATTATCGATTGAACATACATTGTGAATAAGAGAAGTGAACAGAAAATGTTACATACAGAAATATCAATTTCCAAGCAAGCTCTTAGTACATACACATATAAATTCACTTATTTTTATTACGGGAAATGTCTGTCCCAAGTTGTCAGTCGGTATCTCGCTACTGTCTGTGGCGCCTGCAGACATGTCTTCCCTGGTAATCGGGGCTCAATTTGAAGCAGGACTCATCACTGATGACGACGCTACTCCAATCAACGAAATTCCAGGCCGAAGACGTGTCTGGAGACACTCATACGCTCGACAACCAGGTCTGATGTGCGTGTGCCACTTCTTTTCATGGTATGACCCCTTTGGTTGTCTTCCGCGGCACCCTTACGTCACAGCGATATTCCATGCTCCATTTTGTTGCCCATCATGACAAATCATCCTGGACTTACATTTCATCAATATAAACCT
This sequence comes from Schistocerca cancellata, assembly GCF_023864275.1. NCBI lineage: Eukaryota > Metazoa > Arthropoda > Insecta > Orthoptera > Acrididae > Schistocerca > Schistocerca cancellata. The sequence continues at coordinate 191,514,847 of NC_064633.1, forward strand.
CGCTCGCACAGGGGGAGAAGTTTTAGTGCTTGTTTTCGTGCTTGCCAAACCCTGCCTTGGCAAGCAAGAGTGCTAGACCTCTCCCCAGTTGAGAACGTGTGGAGCATTATGAGCAGGACCGTCCAACCGACTCGGGATTTGATCTGACCCGCCAGTCGGGCAGAATCTGGCACGATATCCCTCAGGAGGACATGTAACATGCCTTTCAACTAGTTCCAAGCCGAATAACTGCTTGCATGAGGGCCAGGGATGGACCAAAGCGTTCGTTATTGGCTTGCTTGTTCTGCGCAGCTCTTTCTGTTGAACAAGTCATCTAATTTTTCTGAAACTATAATCATTTGTTTATCTGTACATGTACATTTACAATTACCGACTTCCGTCCCATTCCGATAATTCCGTCTTTTTAGACTGTATACGGGCATTACGAAAGGAAATAACACCCAACCCTGAAAACACGGTATGTGACGCGGCGGGAGACAGAATTATTCACTGGCAGCAAGGCATCTTTGTTAACAGTTGTCAGCTCCTTCGGTCTCAGGTGTACAAACATTAACTTTCGTAAAATTGTAACGGAAAAGTGACAATGTTATCTGGCGTTGTCTGTTTTTAAGATACATTATTTTGGTTTACCCTAAAGACATTACATGACGGACGAAATTTAGATAATTGCTAGTAATTCCGCCAGAAAAGACAGATAGATTATAGTACATTTATTACATGTGGAATTACTCGTGCTCCCACCGGAAATAGTTCAATAATTATTGTTGCCTGATGTAAGTTACGGTAACGTACCGAATAGTCCTGATTTACAGATCATTAAAATTGCTACACCACGAAGATGACGTCCTACAGACGCGAAATTTAACCGACAGGAAGAAGATGATGTGATATGCAAATGATTAGCTTTTCAGACCATTCACACAAGGTGGGCGCCGGTGGCGACACCTACAACGTGCTGACATGAGGAAAGTTTCCAACAGATTTCTCATACACAAACAGCAGTTGACGGGCGTTGCCTGGTGAAACGTTGTTGTGATGCCTCGTGTAAGGAGGCGAAATGCGTACCATCACGTTTCCGACTTTGATAAACGTCGGATTGTAGCCTATCGTGATTGCGGTTTATCGTATCGCGACATTGCTGCTCACGTTGGTCGAGATCCCAGACTGTTAGCAGAATATGGAATCGGTGGGTTCAGGAGGATAATACGGAACGCCGTGCTGGATCCCAACGGCCTCGTATCATTAGCAGTCGAGATGACGGGCAGCTTATCGGCATGGCTGTAACGCATCGTGCAGCTACGTCTCGATCCCTGAGTCAACAGATGGGGACGTTTGCAAGACAACAAACATCTGCACGAACAGTTCGACAACGTTTGCAGGAAACACGAACAAAAACAAGAACAAATGCTACTTAGTTTAGTATCACTTCCTTCCTCGATGCTATCGTCAGCTGTGTTAGAAGAATTAGTAAAATTTTCGATGGATAACATTGTATCCTACATATTAATAGCTACCCTCAGTTCTCTTTTCCAAGCTTCTATAACGTTTTCTGCGTGGCGCGCAACATTGCTTAACATATACGGCGATATTTATGGCATACATTTGTCTAACAGTTTTTGATTTCTGCCATAGTGAAGTTTTTATTATCATTTGCAGGTAGAGCTTGATCTGTGCTCAAATTATGGCGACAGCGTTAAAGTGGCAGTGGTATGAAGGAAATCTACCATGCCCGTGACGTTGTTGTATTGGCATATCATGAAACTATGGGTTATTTTCTTTCACGGGTATCACCATCATCATTTCACGCAAATAGTCATGAACCTGCAAGAGCGAAATTTCAACTATTTAACTATATCGCCTTATCTCTCTGATGACTGAACGGTATGGACATTTGTCATTTCACGGCCCTTGTTCCTTGAGGCAGTTAAGTACACTACTGGCCATTAAAACTGCTACACCAAGAAGAAATGCAGATGATAAATGGGTATTCATTGGACATATATATTATACTAGAACTGACATGTGATTACATTTTCACGCAGTGGTGTGCATAGATCCTGAGAAACCCGTACCCAGAACAACCACCTCTGGCCGTAATAACGGCCTTGATACGCCTGGGTATTGAGTCAAACAGAGCTTGGGATGGCGTGTACAGGTACAGCTGCCCAAGCAGCTTCAACACGATACCACAGTTCATCAAGAGTAGTGACTGGCGTATTGTGACGAGCCAGTTGCTCGGCCACCGTTGACCATACGTTTTCAGTTGGTGAGAGATCTAGAGAATGTGCTGGCCAGGGCAGCAGTCGAACATTTTCTGTATCCTGCAACATGCGTTCGTGCATTATCCTTCTGAAATTTAGGGTTTCGCAGGGATTGAATGAAGGGTAGAGCCGCGGGTCGTAACAGATTTGAAATGTAACGTCCACTGTACAAAGTGCCGTCAATGCGAACAAGAGGTGACCGAGACTTGTAACCATACCATCACGCCGGGTGATACGCAAGTATGGCGATGACGAATACACGCTTCCACTGTGCGTTCACCGCGATGACACCAAACACGGATGCGACCATCATGATGCTGTAAACAGAACCTGGATTCATCCGAAAAAATGACGCTTTGCCATTCGTACACCCAGGTTCGTCTTTGAGTACACCATCGCAGGCGCTCCTGGCTGTGGATGGTTATTGTCTTGCAAACGTCTCCATCTGTTAACTCAGGGATCCAGACGTGGCTGCACGATCCGTTACAGCCATGCGGATAAGATGCCTGTCATCTCGACTGCTAGTGATACGAGGCCGTTGGGATCCAGCACGGCGTTTCGTATTACGCTCCTGAACCCACCAATTCCATATTCTCCTAACAGTCATTGGATCTCGACCAACGCGAGGAGCAATGTCGCGATACGATAAACCGCAATCGCGATAGGCTACAATCCGACCTTTATCGAAGTCAGTAACGTGACGGTACGCATTTCTTCTCCTTACACGAGGCATCACAACAACGTTTCACCAGGCAACGCCGGTCAACTGCTGTTTGTGTATGAGAAATCGGTTGGAAACTTTCCTCATGTCAGCCAGTTGCAATTGTTGCCACCGGCGCCAACCTTGTGTGAATGATCTGAAAAGCTAATCATTTGCATATCACAGCATCTTCTTCCTGCCGGTTAAATTTCGCGTCTGTAGCGCGTCATCCTCGTGGTGTGGCAATTTTAATGGCCAGTAGTGCACTCCCGTTCGCTACTCATGACATTTCCACAGGAGGTTGGACATATCGGTGCATCCTCACTGAAGGAGGTAGATCCGTTGCCCAGCTAGGCAATGGGACATATCCGAAAGAACAGACACCAACGCATTCGTATAACTATCCATTGTGAGGATAGAGAGTAATATGAACGAGCTTCGCCTGTGATACACATGAAATTGTGTGTGTCTTTAGGTGACTCTTGTACTGTATAAAGTTACGCGTTTCCTGTAACGAATTTGTCAATCCAGTTGCAAACGTAGCTGAATACACCATAAGGTCATACCCCCGAATCCAGAGCTTCCTGCTGCCAAACCTGGCGACAACACTCCACGCTGATTACCTATATTCCCATGTTTCAGGGCGTCGTGAGTGAAGAGAACAGGCTCGGGTGCAGATGATCAATCTCTTCGGGAATATAGAATCATTCTTGAAAGATTAATATGTCCAGACTCTGCGAATGTGTTCCAGAATTCTACGTAACAGAGAAGCACTACATAGTCTGGTAATTCTGTCAGTTCTGCTGTCTTTGTTGTGTTCTCTGTCAGTAGTTGAGAATGGCACTCTGCTAAGATCAGCTGAAATTTAAAAGAACAATAATTTTCCCTATAAAATCTCCTTAGTGCCTCACAGACGCCATTAATCTTTCTGTTTCGTCGATTTCAGCGGTGTTTCGTCATCGCCAGTAGTTGTATCTGTCATATTTGCAACAGTACTGCAGTCAAACGGTGGGAAAATTCAATGATTTTCGTTTATGAATGATCATTTAGAAACACACACACACACACATATATATATATATATATATATATATATATATATATATATATATATTTCTCATTTCCCTGATATATATATATATATATATTATTATCGTTAATTCCCCATTAAGGAGAGCGTTAAAACACAATCAATATTCACAATGACAATATGGTACATAAATTGGTACATTTCAAATTCATGGCACTTTTTTCTGTCTCTTTCTTTTCTCTTCCCAAAAACCTTTCATAAAATCACTGTGTTCCTTCTTCCTCTCTTCTGTCCACTTCTTTCCTGGTTTCTTCTCTTTTGGTGTTTCTTCGAATTTCTGTTTGTTGATTTTTTCTCTGTAGTTTCCTCTGTTTGATATTTCTTCTGTGGAGATGTTTAGATTTTTGAGGTCTTCCATGGTTTCCTTTACCCAGTTAGTTTTCGTCTTATTCGTCACCATTATGTTAAAAATCTTCTTGGTCAGCCTATTTTCATTCATCCTATGAATGTGCCCATAGAATTTTGCCCTTCTTTTTCTGATATTGTCTGTAATTGTCTCTGCCTGTTTGTACAATTCCTTTGTTGGTCTCTTTATCCAGATCCCCTGTCTCTGAACTGGCCCATAGATCTTTCTCAGAATTTTCCTCTCTTGCTTTTCCATTTCCTTGATTTTAGTTCTTCCTCTGATTACTGTTATTTCTGAGGCATACAAGGCCTCAAGTAAGACTACTGTTTTGTAATGTCTTAATTTGGCATTGACAGAAATATTTCTTTTATTGTAATGGTTCCATGTAAGTCTGTATGCTTTTTGTAGTTTTGTAACCCTTTCTACATTGGCTGTTGAATTCAGCCCTGTTTTCTGTATAATCTCTCCCAGGTATTTGAAACTTTCTACTTGTGTTATCTTTCCATACTTTGTTATCAATGGGCTTCTGTCTGTAGATTTTGTGTCCACGTACTGGGTTTTTTCGTATGATATTTGTAGTCCTGTTCTGGCTGCGATTTCATGCAATATCTCTAGGGCTTCTCTGGCTTCTTTTCTGTCATTTGTAATGATGGCTATATCGTCGGAAAAGGCCAGACATTTTATGTTGACGGTTCTATTTTTCTCTCTCCCCATCTTTACCCCATTGACTCGTTTGTCCCACGTCCTGATTATTTACTCTAAAACAGCGTTAAATAAAATGGGTGACAGGCCATCTCCCTGTCTCACTCCTGTCTTGATTTCGAAAGATTCTGAGATCTCGCCCATGAACTTCACTTTTGACTTTGTATTTGTTAATGTTTCCTGAATTAGTTTTCTGGTCTTATTGTCTACCTTCATTTCTTCTAGTGTATTAAAAAGTGTTTCTCTATCTATGGAATCGTAAGCCTTCTTGAAATCAACAAATGTTACTGTGGTGTTTCTGGACTTTCTCGTTGTTAATAATGTTCTCAGACACCAGATCTGCTCACTGCATGATCTTCCCTTCCTGAACCCTCCTTGGTATTCTCCGATCTGTGGATCTATCTGAGGTTCTAGGCGATTTAACAGAGCTTTTGATAGAATTTTGTATGCCACCGGCAGTAACGAAATTCCTCTATAGTTATTAGGATCTGTTTTATCTCCTTTCTTATGGAGGGGGTGTATTAGGGCTGACTTCCATTCTTCTGGTACCTTTTCTGTTTCCCAGATGTTTTTGATTATACTATGAATTTTGGGTGTAATGTTTTCATGGTCTAATTTCCAGATTTCTGCAATCAGTCCATCTTCTCCTGGTGCTCTATTATTTTTCAAGGATTTTATTATTTTCACGATTTCTTCATATGTTGGGGATTCGGAGTCCCGGTTGGGTTCTGGTTTTGTAAACTGTAATCTCTGTTTTGGTTTATCACAGTTAAGTAACGTGTCAAAGTATCTGGCTAATATTTCACAGTTTTTCTTCGGATTTGTCTCCAGTGTTCCATCTTGTCTTTTGAAGCATAAGCTTGGTGGCTGATATCCAGTCATATTTTCTCGGAATACTCTGTAAAAATTTCGTGTGTTGTTTCTGGCGAAGTCTTCTTCTATCTCCTTCAACCTGCTGTTTTCGTAACCTCTTTTTTCTCTTATATATATATATTTGATCGACGAGATATTACGGAATGAAAAAGATCTAATGAACGTATGTGCGGAAATGTTCAAATGTGTGTGAAATCTTATGGGACTTAACTGCTAAGGTCTAAGGTTATCAGTCCCTAAGCTTACACACTACTTAACCTAAATTATCCTAAGGACAAACCCACACACACCAATGCCCGAGGGAGGACTCGAACCTCCGCCGCGACCTGCCGCATAGGCCTTGACTGCAGCGCCTTCAGACCGGTCGGCTAATCCCGCGCGGCTTATGTGCGGAAATCCACGGTTTCCATGGTAGATACCGTTTATTCAGTCATACATTGTTACAGAGACTCCATTCTAATACGCGCTGCGCCATGCAGCCACAGTTACAGTATGTGCTGAAAATGGTTCCCATGTGCCTCAACGGACGCGTGAGACGCCGTAGCATATTTTGTCTCACATATTCACACCGGCCAATCTGCATCCGAACAGTGTCAAAGGCGGCATGAATACGCTGCTCCAGTGTCTCCACATTTCGAATGGGCTCTACATACACGATACTTTTGAGATGGCCCCATAACCAGAAATCGCAGGGGTTGAGATCCGGTGAACGAGCAGTCCATGCAGGTGGACCCCCTCGTCCGATCCATCGACCAGGGAAGACACGATTGAGATGCGTCCGGACGTTAACGGAGAAGTGCACTGGTGCACCATCATGTAGCAGCCACATAACCCTTCGAGTCGTCAATGGAACTTCTTCCAGCAGGAGAGGCAAAGTTACCCCCAAGAGACGCCGATAGTTCCGACCTGTTAGTCAAAATGGAAGGAAGACTAGTCCCAAAATACGGTCGCCGGTTATCCCGGCGCACACATTCCGGCTGCACCGATGCTGATGATTGTCACCGTATAATGAGTGTTCTGCATACTATCCCACAGACGACTCTTATGAAAGTTGACCACTCCGCGTAAAGGTGGTCTCATTTGTGAATGGGATTAATGGCACAAATCGCGAAATCGTGATAGCATGGTGATGAAACCAGTAACAAAACTGCTCCCGATGTGAAAAGTCTGACGCTAATAAACCCTGCACACGCTATAAGAGGTAAGGGTAATAACAATTGTCAGGAGAATGTTCCTCACGGTCGTCTGGCTTACCCTTTACTGGTGGTCCAACTGCCTGGAACTGACACGGCGGTCGCCTTCCAAAGTGTTAATCAGATTTTCCTCCAAGTCTGGTGTCCGAACGTTCCTGGTAGGCCCTTAATGATTTCCTACTTCCTGAAACGATCCTGTCTGAGACAAATGGCGAATGTTGCAAACAGTGAATGCTGTGGTGGTTGACATCGGGGATATGTCTTCTGATACAACCTTGCTGTCCAACGCCCGTTGCCGGTTGCCTTTCCGCAAGTAAACACCACGTCGGCAAGCTCTCGATTTGAATACGAAGCCATTGTGTACAACGCTGTATCACATCGACTGCAAAGTGAGTCAGCAAGAGAATTGAATCGGACACAACATTATCAATGACTCTGGCAGAAGAGGGCGCTAGGGCATGACCTGTGAGGAACAGTACCGCTCTCTAGTAGGAAACCATACATTCTGTAACTGTGGCTGCGTGGTACAGCGCGTATTAGAACGCAGTCTCTGTAACAAAGTATGATTGAATAAATGTCTCTAGCATGGAAACCATGCATTTCCGTGCGTACGTTCTTTTTGCGTACCCTCTCATCGATGAATCCGTAGAGTTTGTACACGATGGAAGAAATCACCCTGTATATATAATTGTGTGTGTGTGTGTGTGTGTGTGTGTGTGTGTGTGTGTGTTCCACATCTCCAAAATCACGGGACCGATTTCTAGCAAACTTGGTACACGTACGTGTTACTACTGGGCAACAAAAAAAATGGTTCAAATGCCTCTGAGCACTATGGGACTTAACTTCTAAGGTCATCAGTCCCCTAGAACTTAGAACTACTTAAACCTAACTAACCTAAGGACATCACACACATCCATGCCCGAGGCAGGATTCGAACCTGCGACCGTAGCGGTCACGCGGTTCCAGACTGAAGCGCCTAGAACCGCACGGCCACATCGGCCGGGCGGCAACAATCACCGTTGGGATAAGAACCACCTACCTACCAAATGGGTTGGTTTGGGGGTCGGCGTTAAAAGAAGCTTATCCCGCGATGGGTGTATTCAAGACTTGATTCATCTTGTATCTGAGAATATTTAGCGACTTGCAACAAACATCACACTTCATATAAAACTTTTATTATTCTTTTTACAGCTAACAACCTCTACAAAATTATGAAAAGAAAAATGTTTATTCTTTAATATTTTTTTACATTTCATACAGTAAAAGTACCTCATGAAGCAAAACATCGTAATTATTACTTCTTAATCACTAAATGATATCAGCCGTACATTTTACAGGCAGTATCTACATATACCACTGAACAACGGCAAAAACACATAATTTAGGAGATATGGTGTTATAAACAATGAGATGCGTGAAAAACTGCTGTATAAAGTACGACCTTGAAATTTATTCCTTCTTTGCTACTAACTCTATTCGCAATACATTTCTTAGACAGTATCCAAACATGCCGCTCAACACACGTACAATATCATAGCTTTTGTACGGCGCATAGTTCAGGCGATTCGACATTATGAACAGTGATACACGTGAAAAACCGCCACATCGAGCATAAAGTTTAAATTATTTTATTAGTTCGTTTCTACCAACTCCATTCGCAACACATTCTGCAGTATCCACATATGTCGCTGATCGTACCTACAAAACCATATCGTTGTACGACACATAGTTCGGGAGATATGAGCTCACAAGACAAGCTGCTGCGTGGTACCGGCGTTGACGCACAGCTACAAATACGTACTTGGGCAACGCCGGAGTTCTCCGCTAGTAACGATATACACTCCTGGAAATTGAAATAAGAACACCGTGAATTCATTGTCCCAGGAAGGGGAAACTTTATTGACACATTCCTGGGGTCAGATACATCACATGATCACACTGACAGAACCACAGGCACATAGACACAGGCAACAGAGCATGCACAATGTCGGCACTAGTACAGTGTATATCCACCTTTCGCAGCAATGCAGGCTGCTATTCTCCCATGGAGACGATCGTAGAGATGCTGGATGTAGTCCTGTGGAACGGCTTGCCATGCCATTTCCACCTGGCGCCTCAGTTGGACCAGCGTTCGTGCTGGACGTGCAGACCGCGTGAGACGACGCTTCATCCAGTCCCAAACATGCTCAATGGGGGACAGATCCGGAGATCTTGCTGGCCAGGGTAGTTGACTTACACCTTCTAGAGCACGTTGGGTGGCACGGGATACATGCGGACGTGCATTGTCCTGTTGGAACAGCAAGTTCCCTTGCCGGTCTAGGAATGGTAGAACGATGGGTTCGATGACGGTTTGGATGTACCGTGCACTATTCAGTGTCCCCTCGACGATCACCAGTGGTGTACGGCCAGTGTAGGAGATCGCTCCCCACACCATGATGCCGGGTGTTGGCCCTGTGTGCCTCGGTCGTATGCAGTCCTGATTGTGGCGCTCACCTGCACGGCGCCAAACACGCATACGACCATCATTGGCACCAAGGCAGAAGCGACTCTCATCGCTGAAGATCACACGTCTCCATTCGTCCCTCCATTCACGCCTGTCGCGACACCACTGGAGGCGGGCTGCACGATGTTGGGGCGCGAGGGGAAGACGGCCTAACGGTGTGCGGGACCGTAGCCCAGCTTCATGGAGACGGTTGCGAATGGTCCTCGCCGATACCCCAGGAGCAACAGTGTCCCTAATTTGCTGGGAAGTGGCGGTGCGGTCCCCTACGGCACTGCGTAGGATCCTACGGTCTTGGCGTGCATCCGTGCGTCGCTGCGGTCCGGTCCCAGGTCGACGGGCACGTGCACCTTCCGCCGACCACTGGCGACAACATCGATGTACTGTGGAGACCTCACGCCCCACGTGTTGAGCAATTCGGCGGTACGTCCACCCGGCCTCCCGCATGCCCACTATACGCCCTCGCTCAAAGTCCGTCAACTGCACATACGGTTCACGTCCACGCTGTCGCGGCATGCTACCAGTGTTAAAGACTGCGATGGAGCTCCGTATGCCACGGCAAACTGGCTGACACTGACGGCGGCGGTGCACAAATGCTGCGCAGCTAGCGCCATTCGACGGCCAACACCGCGGTTCCTGGTGTGTCCGCTGTGCCGTGCGTGTGATCATTGCTTGTACAGCCCTCTCGCAGTGTCCGGAGCAAGTATGGTGGGTCTGACACACCGGTGTCAATGTGTTCTTTTTTCCATTTCCAGGAGTGTATTTTCAGGATGTCATCCCCACAGGTCGTAGAAGTTTGAAAAGAGTCGATACTGCCTTGAACTGGTGATAAAATCTTTATCCAAATGACTAGTTTCGGTCGACTATCATCAGGTTCTTAAATCATTTAAAGCATCATACTAGGCAAATATAAAATTATTAACGTCAGATAATAAAATCATGAATTTGTTACTGTTGTCACAACGTACTATAAACTGCATCGTCACTATATAAACTGTGCTAGGCCGTTCACTATTTCCCGTTACATCACCTATCAGCGTTAACGCTGTGACAATTTAAAATAATGTCACATTCTACAACGATGTAGTGACGTGATCAAATGAAAAGAACTCAGTATCTTTAACTCCTCACAGACTGGTCATAGATGCCTTCAACGTATTGCGAAGCTGAACCGGTAAAACCACAGAATCTCGTGTTACGCCTACAGGTACTTGGCGAGAGCATTTCATTGGAATCCACAGGTGAGCTGCAACAAATAGAACTGACAACTCACCGCCAATTACACATATGGAAGAAATGTCGTCGTAGAATGGAGGAATATCCCGACAGTACTGAACGTAGAGTGTTAATAACAGTGAAAATGGTTCACACTGGGCCGGCCTATGTGGCCGAGCGGTTCTAGGCGCTTCAGTCTGGAACCGCGCGACCACTACGGTCGCAGGTTCGAATCCTGCCTCGGGCATGGATGTGTGTGCTGTGCTTAGGTTAGTTAGGTTTAAGTAGTTCTAAGTTCTAGGGGACTGATGACCTCAGATGTTAAGTCCCATAGTGCTCAGAGCCATTTGAACCATTTTTTTTTGTTCACACTGCGATATTTTGGGCATGAAACACTTCAAAGAAAGCTGAAATATTTCGTGGCGGCCCGAAATTTGATGGGTCCGATCTGGCGTGATGCATGGGTTTGTAAAACACTCGCAAACAGAAGGATGTCTATGAAACGTTAATTTGCAGTGGAATGTAGTATATTAAAGCCAACAAGTAGCGTTTCATATGGCAAGTTAAATTCACATACAAGATCATGACTGTAACATGGATAGATGTCTTCCATGGCGCGATTCCTACCAATTGAGCGATATCTCAACGACTCAAAACTTTAACTTGTGAATGGATTCTATCCCTTCCTTGAAACTCCCCCACAGTCTTTCGTCATTTGATAATCCTAAGCGATTATTCATGCTATTTCACCAGCACGAGCATTTGAAAGTGCACCAATATTTGAAAGTACATTCCCATGTGATTTTCACTCCGGAACCGCGCTGCTGCTACGGTCGCAGGTTCGAATCCTGCCTCGGGCATGGTTGTCTGTGCTGTCCCTAGGTTAGTTAGGTTTAAGTAGTTCTAAGTCTAGGCGACTGATGTCCTCGGATGTTAAGTCCCATAGCGCTCAGAGACATTTGAACCCATGTGATTCTGCTGAGGTGCGTTCCACTTATAAGTGAGCGTACACGTGCCTGCTAGGCAGAGCCCTCACACCAGGTAGCGCAGTCAGTAGCTTGTTTGGAGGGTTCATCAGTCTTATGGCTGGCTCTGAGCAATATGGGACTAACTTCTAAGGTCATCAGTCCCCTAGAACTTAGAACTATTTAAACCTAATTAACCTAAGGACATCACACACATCCATGCCCGAGGCAGGATTCGAACCTGCGACCGTAGTGGTCGCGCGGTTCCAGACTGTAGTGCCTAGAACCGCTCGGCCACCCTGGCCGGCTCAGCCTACTGACTGGTTTGATGCAGCCCACCACGTATTTCTCTCCTGTGCCAACCTCTTCATCTCAGAGTAGCACTTTCAACCTAGGTCCTCAATTATTTGCGGGATGTATTCCAGTCTCTTTTTTCCTCTACAGTTTTTGCTCTCTACAGCTCCCTCTAGTACCATGGAGGTAATTCCCTGCTGTCTTAACAGATGTCCTACCATCCTGTCCTTTCCCTTTGTTCTGTTTTTCACATATTCCTTTCCTCTCTGATTCCGCGCAGAGTCTCCTCATTCCTTACTTTATTCAGTTCATCTAATTCTAAACATTCTTCTGTAGCACCTCATCTCAAATGCTGCGATTCTCTTCTGTTCCGGTTTTCCCACAGTCCATGCTGTGTTCCAGCCGTACATTGTTAGAAATTTCTTCCTCAAATTAAGGCCTGTGTGTGATACTAGTAGACTTCTCTTGGCCAGGAATGTCCTTTTTCCCGGTGATAGTCTGCTTTTTGCTCCGTCCGTCATTTGTTATTCTGCTGCATAGGTAGCAGAGTTCCCTAGCTTTATCTACTTCTTGGCCATCATTCTTGACGTTAAGTTCCTGCTGTTCTCATTTCTTATACATCTCATTGCTTTCGTCTTTCTTCGATTTACTATCAACGCGTATTCTGTACTCATTATACTGTTCATTCCGTTCAGGAGATCATGTAATTCGTCTTCACTTTCATTCCGGATAGCAATGTCGTCAGCGAATCGTATCATTGATATCCTTTCACCTTGAATTTTAATTCCACTCTGGAACCTTTCTTTTATTTCCATCATTGCTTCTTCGGTGTACAGGTTGAACAATGGAGGAGAAAGACTAAACCATGTCTTACACCCTTTTTAATCCGAGCTCTTCGTTCTTGGTTGTCCATTCTTTTTAGTCCCTCTTGGCTCTTGTATGTATTGTATTATATATTACCCTTCTATCGATATAGCTTACCTCTTTTTTTCTGCTAGGTTTTTCTTTACTCTTGCTTCCATTATCGAGCGCAACATCGGAATTGCCTCTCTGGTGCCTTTACCTTTGCCAAAGCCAAACTGATCGTCATCTAACACATCCTCAATTTTATTTTCCACTCTTCTGTGTATTATTCTTGTCAGCAAATTGGATGCATGGATACATCCCCAATGATTTTAGAAATTCTGATGGGATGTTATCTATCCCTTCTGCCTTATTTGATCTTAAGTCCTCTAAAGCTCTCTTAAATTGTCATTCCAATACTGTATCCCCTATCTCTGTAAAATCTATTTCTTCTTCTTTCACATCTGACAAATCTTCCCCCTCATAGAGGTCTTCACTGTACTCTTTCCACCTATCCGCTCTCTCCTCTTCATTTAACAGGGCCATTCCATTGCGCTCTTTATGTTACCACCCTTATTTTTTGTGTCACCGAAGGTTGCTTTGACTTTCCTGTATGCTGAGTCTGTCCTTCCGCCGATCATTTCTTTTTCGATTTCTTCACATTTTTCATGCACTTCCTTTCATTTCATTCCGCAGCGACTTGTATTTCTGTATTCTTGAATTTCCCAGAATATTTTTATGCTTTTTTCTTTCATCGATCAGCTGAAGTATTTCTTCTGTTACCAATGGCTTCTTCGCAGTTACCTTCTTTGACAATGTTTACATATAACATAGCACTATTCGAACCCATAGTATCCTTTGCAGTGAGCGCCTGGGCTCTTCGACTGAGGCTTGTAACACACAAAATCGTTATGAGACGTGACCGAAAAAGTGTTCTGATCGGGATGTCGGGGGCCTTCGGCACAACCTCGGTGGAGGCACTATGCGAGGTAATAGGGGGTGTGTCCCATTGACATCTCCGTACGTCATAGCGTAGCAGCGTACTGGTCGAAGAAAGGCAGACGCGACAAGGTATTTGAAATTATGGGACAAGACATCACAGAAAGAGTAAACTAAACCGCTGGTGAAATGATTCTGGGCAGAGAGAATGGGGTTCGACGCAAAAGGGGCGTCGCGTCTACATCCTTTTCCCAAGCATCAACGAACGAGTGAAGCTAAAACGTATAAATCCCGCACTTGGCATGGTCCTATTCGTCACGTTCCGTGGTCCACGCCCAGGACACCTCCATCGGGTTGGTCTCAGACAAACATCCATGTGCACTTCCGGTGCACTCGGAACTCCTTTACACTGTGATACACTCACGACCCTGAACTGAGTATAATAACATGGGACAAATTCTACGACTGCCGGAAGATTAGAGTATACTGAATGACATAAACCATATTGTGTCATGTACTACACCCGAATTATACGAACAAGAACAAACACATACACAACTAAGGACAAACATTCAAACACGGGGACAGGATATTTGTAATGACACAAAGACACAAACACAAAAATAGAGTCAGATGCTGAAACAGATACAAACACTAAGATTCATATACAGACCTAGAAGTAAGATGAGACTACATTAAGGAACACAGAAATGAATCAACTGTCATTTTAATATACGAAGAAACATCTTGAGTAATACGTGTAATACTCGTATACTTGTTATTAAGCCTGGGCAAAATGACATATGTAATGAAAATTGCGTAATTCGGTATTAAACATAAGATTTTACTTTAGAGACAACGCAAACACTATGTACACAACTTGTAACTACAAAAAAGTCGAAGGTGCACAAATAATGCACCCATTACTCCCCTGTGTGAAGCACGTATGACCTGTACCAAATGTAATATAAGAGTAATAAAACACACGTCTCTACATATAAATTTATCAAATGATTATAAAAGCTATTTTGTACGCTACATCAGTTGCGACAGACTCGATGATTTGCCGAGCTCTCACACCTGAAATAGCTAGGTGGTGCGATCTCTAATATAGATCTATGTACTTTCCTATGATATTTTACTTCTTCTTCTTAAGTGCAATATGCTCGTTATTTCAGAAAAATTTTCCGACTTTATAATATGCCATAAAGTGGTAATATGTCATACCCTCTTTCCATCTTCTTAAATTTCTTTCTTCTGTTAATAAACAGATAAATTTTAAGATTTTCATTTTTTTAATTGCTCTTAAGTCTATATGTATTTAAAGCTGCAATTTTATCAAGCCCTATTTCAAACTAGAAATACACTACTGGCCATTAAAATTACTACACCAAGAAGAAATGCAGATGATAAACGCATATTCATTGGACAAATATATTATACTAGAACTGGTATGTGATTACATTTTCACGCAATTTGGGTGCATAGATCCTGAGAAACCAGTACCCAGAACAACCACCTCTGGCCGTAATAACGGCCTTGATACGCCTGGGCATTGAGTCAAACAGAGCTTGGATGGCGTGTACAGGTACAGCTGCCCATGCAGCTTGAACACCATGCCACAGTTCATCAAGAGTAGTGATTGGCGTATTGTGACGAGCCAGTTACTCGGCCACCATTGACCAGACGTTTTCAATTTGTGACAGATCTGGATAATGTGCTGGCCAGGGCAGAAGTCAAACATTTTTTGTATCCAGAAAGGCCCGTCCAGGACCTCTTCCATGCGGTCGTGCATTATCCTGCTGAAATGTAGGGTTTCGCAGGGATCGAATGAAAGGTGGAACCACGGGTCGTAACACATTTGAAATGTAACGTCCACTGTTCAAAGTGCCGTCAACGCGAACAAGAGGTGACCGAGACGTGTAACCAAAGGCACCCCATACCATCACGCCTGGTGATACGCCAGTATGGCGATGACGAATACACGCTTCCAATGTGCATCCACCGCAATGTCGCCAAACACGGATACGACCATCATGATGCTGTAAATAGAACCTGGATTCATCCGAAAAAATGACGTTTTGCCATTCGTGCACCCAGGTTCGTCGTTGAGGACACCATCGCAGGCGCTACTGTGTGTGATGCAGCGTCAAGGGTAACCGCAGCCATGGTCTCCGAGCTAATAGTCCACACGGCTGCAAAAGTCGTCGAACTGTTCGTGCAGATGGTTGTTGATTTGCAAACGTCCCCATCTGTTGACTCAGGGATCGAGACATGGCTGCACGATCCGTTACAGCCATGCGGATAAGATGCCTGTCATTTCGACTGGTAGTGATACTACGCCGTTGAGATCCAGCACGGCGTTCCGTATTACCTTCCTGAACCCACCGATTCCATATTCTGCTAACCATCATTGGATCTCGACCAACGCGAGCAGCAGTGTCGCTATAGGATAAACCGCAATCGCGATAGGCTACAAGCCGACCTTTATCAAAGTCGGAAACGTGATGGTACGCATTTCTCCTCCTTCACGACGCACCACAACAACGTTTCACCAGGAAACGCCGGTCAACTGCTGTTTATGTATGAGAAATCGGTTGGAAACTTTCCTCATGTCAGCACGTTGTAGGTGTCGCCACCGGCGCCAACGTTGTGTATGCTCTGAAAAGCTATTCATTTGCATATCACAACATCTTCCTGTCGGTGAAATTTCGCGTCAGTAGCACGTCACATTCGTGATGTAGCAATTTTAATGGCCAGTAGTGTATAAACCAAGTTCACATTTCGTACAATTACGATTTCTTATTGTGAAAATGCGAACTGTCTTAGTAGCTAGGTGGCAGGTCATTTGTAAATGGTAGCAGCAAGTAAATAAAATAAATAAAATTCGTGCAAGAAGTGCGAACGATTTCTCTCCCGATTTTTTATGGCGCAACATGCCTGACCCCCGGTGGTCCCACAAACATTGGCGTGACGATTTTAGTGCGTGACGTTACCGAAGGCACCGACATCACGTATCTCCCTCAGCACGAGGATTAGCGGTCACGGCACTTGACGCCTGATTCATCAATATTTATGGACCGTCGGGCACCACCAAATATTGTCACAGGGTTCGGTTCTACGCCGCTGACATCCCTCCCCTTTCCCTAGGACGATACGAACACATCATCTTCGCAGGCAATTTTAATTACGTCCTTCCTCCTCTACACGCCTTGTCCGGTACTGGGTATGGTGATTCATGATCTTCCCTTGTGCGACACGCGGGAAAACGTATACGTCGACAACACTGGACGAAGCATCTTACCAGCCATTCGGCGAAGGGGCTGAGTGTGACAAGGTTTCACAGAGGGAGTGGTGGCCGACGAACGATGGCCTCGGGTCTTCTCTGATCACACACACGGGCCATATCTGCACGATGTTCTCCACCCAGTCGGCCGATGTGGCCAAGCGGTTCTAGGCGCTCCAGTCCGGAACCGTGCTGCTCCTACGATAGCAGGTTCGAATCCTGCCTTGGACGTGGATGTGTGTGATGTCCTTAGGTTAGTTAGGTTGAGGTAGTTCTAAGTCTAGGGGACTGATAACCTCAGATGTTAAGCCCCAAAGTGCTTAGAGCCATTTTTCTCCACCCTCAGCAAGTCTGGCACAGTGATGGCCTTTGAAACAAGAATGTAAGACACGTGCAGGACCTGGACTGCCGTCGGCAAGTCGCCGCAAGGGGGCCGACTGTGAACGACGTCACTCTCCACTCTCGACTTTGGCAGGATGGCTCCTTGCATCAAACCGGCAATCCGCAAGACACTGTGTTGCGTGGTGCTCAGGGACCTCGACGCTCTACCGCCGTCGCCGGACAGACAATGAGAAAGACATCAACTCTAAGCTCACACACTGTCGTTGACAGTGCGCCGCTCAGAAGGCGTTGTGTTACTGCAGACGCCGAGCCGAGCGGACGCGTCAGCAGCCGTAGCAGCAGCAGTGACACACCGTAATGTAGTTTAGTTTCTGTGTTGTTGTTTTTTCACTTACTTCTGCGAAGAAGTGAACCACACCTGTATATTTTACTGTGTTGGCTAGTGTTCAGCAAATTACTCTAAGTTTTTGTTTTTGCGTAAATCTTGGTGCATACCCTTGAGTAATGCGGCTTTCTAGTGTAATTTTCTCGCCGCCAGAACCTCCACGTCACGCCACTAAGTTTTAATCTAGTGCTGGTACATAGCATATAGAATAGATCAATGCATTATAGTTTGCATACTTATCTTGCGCGGTAGCTTCTGGGTAAGCAGAGTTTCTAGTAGCAGGTTACTGTAGATACATCCATTTCCCAATAGAAACTTGTGTCTTTTTAATAACTTGGCGTCTCAGGATATAATGAGAAGAAATCTGCAGATAATATTTTAGTGTTTCTTTGCCCTCCTCGTTATACACTACTGGCCATTAAAATTGCTACACCACGAACATGACGTCCTATAGACGCGAAATTTGACCGACAGGAAGAAGATGCTGTGATATGCAAATGATTAGCTTTTCAGACCATTCACACAACGTTGGCGCCGGTGGCGACACCTACAACGTGCTGACATGAGGAACGTTTCCAACCGATTTCTCATACGCAAACAGCAGTTGGCGCCGGTGGCGACACCTACAACGTGCTGACATGAGGAACGTTTCCAACCGATTTCTCATACGCAAACAGCAGTTGACCGGCGTTGCCTGGTGAAACGTTGTTGTGATGCCTCGTGTAAGGAGGAGAAATGCGTACCATCACGTTTCCGACTTTGATAAAGGTCGGACTGTAGCATACCGCGATTGCGGTTTATCGTGTCGCGACATTGCTGCTCGCGTTGGTCGAGATCCAATGACTGTTAGCAGAATATGGAATCGATGGGTTCAGGAGGGTAATACGGAACGTCGTGCTGGATCCCAACGGCCTCGTATCACTAGCAGTCGAGATGACAGGCATCTATTCCGCATGGCTGTAATGGATTGTGCAGCCACGTGTCGATCCGTGAGTCAACAGATGAGGACGTTTGCAAGACAACAACCATCTGCACGAACACTTCGACGACTTTTGCAGCAGCATGGACTATTAGCTCGGAGACCATGGCTGCGGTTACCCTTGACGCTGCATCACAGACAGGAGCGCCTGCGATGGCGTACTCAACGAAGAACCTGGGTGCTCGAATGGCAAAACGTCATTTTTTCGGATGAATCCGGGTACTGTTTACAGCATCATTATGGTCGCATTAGTGTTTGGCGATACCGTGGTGAACGCACATTGGAAGCGTGTATTCGTCATCGCCATACTGGCGTATCACCCGGCGTGATGTTATGGTTACACGTCTTGGTCACCTCTTGTCCGCATTGACGGCACTTTCAACAGTGGACGTTACATTTCAGATGTGTTACGACCCGTGGCTCTACCCTTCATTCGATCCCTGCGAAATCCTACATTTCAGCAGGATAATGCACGACCGCATGTTCCAGGTCCTGTACGGGCCTTTCTGGATACAGAAAATTTTCGACTGCTGCCCTGGCCAGGAAATTCTCCAGATCTATCACCAATTGAAAACGTCTGGTTGATGGTGGCCGAGCAACTGGCTTGTCACAATACGCCAGTCACTCTCTTGATGAACTGTGGTATGGTGTTGAAGCTGCATGGGCAGCTGTACCTGTACTTGTCATCCAAGCTCTGTTTGACTCAATGCCCAGGCGTATCATGGCCGTTATTATGGTCAGAGGTGGTTGTTCTGGGTAATGATTTCTCAGTATCTATCCACCCAAATTGCGTGAAAATGTAATCACATGTCAGTTCTAGTATAATATATTTTTCCAATGAATACCCGTTTATCATCTGCATTTCTTCTTGGTGTAGCAATTTTAATGGCCAGTAGTGTATTTTGCGTTAGTTCCAAACTCAGTAGGCATATACAGCGTTAAACGAAAAAAACTACAAAGAACGAAACTTGTCTAGCTTGAAGGGATGGGGGGGGGGGGGGAGCCCAAGGAAGTTTGGTTGCTGTCCGTAAACAGCTGGAAGCTGCGTGGCTAATGCTCGAAGTTGCGGCGACGTCGTGACGAGACCTGCGAGACCTTTGGTGGCTTTGGAATCCCCTGATAAACAACATCTAACCCGTCTGTCCTCGCTTGAGAATTGGTGGCAGACAGTGGTGTGTTCGTGTGTCACAGGACGGAAGGCGGAAGAGGGAGCAGCAGATCGCGCGGCTGTCTCCCTACGCCTTAGCAACAGATACGAGATGCTATCCAGTGTCGAAGATAATTCTGAGCCAGTACGGGATGCCTCTCCTGTTGTGCCAGCGGCCGATTTTCCTGCCAAGTCCGGATAAGTGCAAAGGGTGGATCTGCTTATCATTGGGAGCTCCACTGTTAGGCGGTTGATGGAGCCCCGCAAGGAAGAGTCGAACAACATATTAATTCCCCCACATCCGTCTCGTGTACTGACCACAAGGAGAAAATTCAAGAAATTAGAGATAATCATTCTTCCCATGCACTATTCGCGAGTGGAACAGGGTTGGGGGGCTCAGTTAGTGGTGCAAAAAGCACCCTTCGTCACACTCTATTAGGTGGCTTGCGGAGTATGATGTATATTTAATCCGCACACGATATCGTAGACATGCGCCGCCGACACCATCGACAGTTAATCACACACCTTACGACGCGAGATGGTCGCTGGTGTTTGACCCCAGCAGTGAAAACCACAGAGGATCATTTTCGTCATCTTTACTAGGAAAGAACCGTAGATGAGTTACAACTGGTGACACACACTGTCGACGTAGAAACAGTGACGGCATTAATGAAGGAAGTGGAGAAAGAGTTGGACAAAGGTGCAGTCAGTAAAATCCACAGGGTCCTATGCATTACCAGTCGAGTTTTACTGGAACATCTCTGACATCATTATTCCCCACTGGGTTACAATGTTCCGAGAACTCATGTCCCGGGCTGCACCATACCGCCCTCCTCCGTCGAAGCATTTCTCATACCGGTACACAAAGCCAGCGGGAGGGCAATCGGTCAATGACTATCAGCCACTCACGATGTCCAAAAAGATCTTCGTCAGTCTCTTGGGAAGCCATATTTAGATCTTGCCAATGATTCTCGCCCCAGAACAGATGTTGCAAGAGAGAGATGCCAACGTTCAAATGGCCGCAGGCGACTACGTGCTCGTAACAGGGATCGCCCCAGCGTGCCGGCCGAGAGCGGCGATCGTATCTGTCGATTTCATTCGGGCCTTCCATAGAGTGCTCCATGGCTTTGTCCCACAAATTATTGACTGTATGGGGTTTCTCCCCAGGCTCAGTGACACCCTGCTGCGCCTTCAGGCAGCAGCCGCCTCTTAGGTCCAGATCAATGGACGGACGATAGCCCCAATACCCACTAAGACATCTCATCGACAAGGTTGCCCCCTTTCTACCTACCTTTATGGAATCGCGCTCGAGCTACTCCTCAGGGGTCTCAAGCATAGGCTATCTGGCATCATCAAATGGTTCAAATGGCTCTGAGCGCTATGGGACTTAACATCTGAGGTCATCAGTCCCCTAGAACTTAGAACTACTTAAACCTAACTAACCTAAGGACGTCACACACATCCATGCCCGAGGTAGGATTCGAACCTGCGACCGTAGCGGTCGTGCGGTTCCAGACTGAAGCACCTAGAACGGCTCGGCCACAACGGCCGACTATGTGGCATCATCCTGCCTTCCTTTATGGGACATACGCCGACGACCTGCTACTGCTAGTTCGTTTCACCAATGAAGTCCGCAGCATACTAAACTGGATCTAGCGGTATGGACAGGCTGCAGGCAGTCTGCTGTACGTCAGTAAGTCGGCGGCGCTGGATAGAGGGCGCTGCTGTCTCAGGCCGGGCTCTGTCGTCCCCTCCCACCAGTACTGAACTATCTGGGAGTCACGTTTACAAAGGATGTGTGCGGAACGGCCGCCGCAAACTGTCGACGGTTACTACATATTATACGCGCGTTGTTGCGCCAGAACCTGGCCTGGGGCCTGAACCAGCTGCAACATGTAGAATACCTGAACCTCTACATGGTGTCAAAACTCAATCACATGGCACAGGTCTTCCCCCCTAAAGGCGGTGAGAGGTCGTAGACTTTAGGCTACCTTCGGTTATTTACTATTCACAGGACAAGTATTTAAAGTATGTTATGATACTCTCGCCAACGGCCTTGCCGCATTGGTAACACCGGTTCCCGTCAGATCACCGAAGTTAAGCGCGGTTTGGCTGGGTTAGCACTTGGATGGATCACCATCCGGTCTGCCGAGCACTGTTGGCAAGCGGGGTGCACTCAGCCCTCGTGAGGCAACCTGAGGAGCTACTTGATTGAGAAGTAGCTGCGCCAGTCCTTCAAACTGACATACGGCCGGGAGAGCGGTGTGCTGACCACATGCCCCTCCATATCCGCATCCAGTGACGCCTGTGGGCTTAGGATGACACGGCGGCCGGTCGGGACCGTTGGGCCTTCATGGCCTGTTCGGACGGAGTTTAGTTATGATATTCTCGCCCTCCCCTTACACATGTGACTGGTTAACGTCCAGGCAGATGCCCTATATATGAACAACATGAGAAAACGATGGTTCAGTCAACACGGCTCCCTCACGGGTCATCTACTGGAGGTCCTGATGCCAGTCACCCACGTGCCACCGGTATCGATGGCGCACATCGCATCGATCTCGCTGCAACGAGGTCGCCAAAGCCAAAAGATTTTTACACCGACCTTTTGCAGGCAGTTCCTCGTAACGTGGTAGAAACCAAGTACCCAACTGTCAATTGGCCACGAATGTGAAGAACGATACACCACCGTGCGCGTGACGTGGTATCAAGTCACCAACAACAAATATGCGAAGAGATACTAATTTCAAGATATCAGGTTAATGGACTCCCCACATTGCCCTGATCATCGCCTTCTGAACACTGATGTGTGTCGCCGTCTGGAATTTTCCGTCTGACAGATGATCTTAGCTACCTCCATATCACACCTGACGTGATTGCACCTCGAACCCTCCTGTGCCCGGATGACTATTACTTTCCCCTCACAGGCCAGAATATCTTTTGCTTACTACAAAAGATATTGTAATATTTTAAGGAAAGTCATTAAGAAGTCGAGAAGCTTATGTGTTCTGACAGAAATTAATAATGCGGATAATAAGATTAAAACTATATGGAATATTGTCAAACGGGAGACGGGGAAGCCTGACACTGCACAGCAGACCATAGCAATAAACCTAAATGATGATGTTGTGAGTGATAATTCACAAGTTGCAAGTATTTTTAACAATCACTTTCTGAATGTAGCAGCGAAAATCGGGTTAAAGGGTTCAGTTGAAGAAGCAAAAAAATATGTTAAAAATGTCATTCCCCAGGACAATAGGTGTTTAGAAATAGCACCAACATCCCCCACTGAAATTAAGGGAATTATAAATATACTGAAAAACAAGAGCTCATGTGGTGTTGATGGAGTCTCTAACAGAATTTTGAAGTGTTGTTCTAATTTAATAAGTGGAGTCCTTAGTGATACATGTAATGCTTCGCTGGCACAGGGAATTTTTCCAGACAGATTGAAATACGCAATTGTCAAACCTCTTCATAAGAAAGGGGACAAGACTGACTTAAATAATTATAGACCAACCTCATTGCTAAAATATTCGAAAAAGTTATTTATTTAAAAGTAGTCTCACATTTAAGAGAAAGTAATTTACTCAGCATGTCACAGTTCGGAATCCGGAAGGGTTACTCGACTGAGCATGCTATCTACACATTTACCCATCAAATAGTACAGGCCCTAAAAATTATCGCCAGTTGGTATTTTTTGTGATCTCTTCAAGGCATTTGTCTGTGTGGATCATGTCACACTCTTAGAAAAACTCAGATTTTATGGAATTTAAGGCTACACACACACAGCTGGTTTGAATCATACTTAATGAACAGAAAGTAAAAAGTTGCGCTGAATAGCACAAATAATGTTGGGAGGGTGGTAAATTCTAGTGAATGTGGAGTTTTCACAAAGGGAGTCCCACAGGGTTCAATTTTAGGTCCTCTGTTGTTCCTTACTCATGTGAATGACCTTCCACTTAACGTTCAGCAAGCAGAACTAGTACTTTTTGCAGATGACACGATTGTTATAATAAATCCCATTCCAGAAATAGCAGCTGAAGATATTGTTAAGGATGTCTTTCAAAGAATTATTAAGTGGTTCTCAGAAAATTGACTGTCCCTTAATTTTGAAAAAAACTCACTATATCCAGTTCTGTACACCGAATAGAGTCATACCGACAATTGATGTAGCATATGAACAGGGCTCAGTTAACATGGTATATTTCTCCAAATTTTTGGGTGTTCACATTAATGACAACTTGAACTGGAAGAAGCATATTACTAAACTTCTCAAACAACTAAGTTCAGCTTATTTCACTCTTCATCGCTAGTCTTGGTAATAAACAGATCAGTCTCCTAGCGTATTTTGCATATTTCCACTCAATAATGTCTTATGGAATAGTTTTCTGGGGTAACTCACCACTTAGACATAAAGTATTGATTGCACAAAAGATAGCAGTGTGAATAATTAGTGATGTTCACCCAAGGACGTCATGTAGGCACCTTTCCAAGGAGTTAGGTATTTTAACTGCAGAATCAGAGTACATATAGTCGCTAATGAAATTTGTTACAAATAATCCATCTCAGTTCGCGAAGAACAGTGATGTTCATACGTACAACACCAGAGGAAAAAATGACCTTTCCTATCCGTTATTGAAACTGTCAGTTGCTCGAAAAGGAGTACATTATTCAGCAACAAAAATCTTTGGTCATTTGCCCAACAACATAAAGTGTCTGGCAGGTAGCAGATCAAGTTTTAGATCTACCTTGAAATCATTTCTTTTGGACAACTCCTTCTACTCCTTGGACGAGTTTCTGTTTCAAAAATGGTAATGAAAATTGTACCTCTAAATGTAGTTCCATGTGTAGAACTAAAAATTTCAGTAATATTAATATTAGCATTATTCATGTGTGTGTGTATATATATCTTGTAATCTGACTTGTTCCATATCATATCGATAAAATAATCGGGAAAATTATCTACGAAACATGACATAACTAAAACTAACTATAACTAAAACTGTCAAAATGCCATATGTATTGAAGGGAATGGCCATCGTCTACATCTTCGGCGAAGGGAGGAAAGTGGAAGTTGATTACTGGTGGCACCTGCATAACGCTCTTGAACGCACACCGAGGTACCGTACACTCTTTACGCAGTGTTCTCGTAACCTCCCCAGCTAGCTGGGAAGTGCCAGGCTCATTGCGACGTTCCCCGCAGTATCACATCGAAGACAGAATTACGTGAATTGTAAGCAGTGAAGAAGGAAAAAGATAGGTTGATTCATGGAAAACTGTAGTCATTGAGGCATTAGCAATGCAGCATGAGTCTATTGTAGTTATTTTAGACGGCGTTGTTGGAGACTGGTAACGACAATGGCAGTTGACAAGCAAACACCATTTGCACCGTTTCTTGAAGAAAGATTCTTTTAGCCTAAGTAGCACAAGTTATATACAAAGCTATTTTAGTTTATCCTTTCAGTCACATTCTTTTGTAACATTCTGTTTTCTAGAATTTTCAGTTTTACGAATTTGCTAATTATTATTTTGTAATAAATAAATACATTATAGACCCTTGGAGCCTACCACCTTGGGAGAATTTTTAGGAATAGTTAGGGGCAACCCCCGAAGGGGGAGTTCCATTTTATGGCAGGGTTAAAGTGGCGGTGCCAAGAAGGTACGGATTTGATTTTAGTTTCTTTTATTTTTAGAGGTTTTCGTTTCATTTTTTTGCATTGTTAAACTTAGTTAGATAAGGAGGTAGGTGCTGCAAAACAAGCGGAAAAGGAAAAAAAAGAAAAGGGGTTTTAAAAAAAGTGGTAAACGCAGTAGAACCCCCTGTGAGGATCGAGGTATGATCCCCAGTGTTGCCAGTGATTTTTTCCTTGTTGGGAGCACTGACTGGACAGGTATATACTCAGCCTCATGATGCCAGCTGAGGAGCAGACCTGATTGAGAGGTAGCAGCTCCAAAATCAGAGCGTCGACAACGGCAGAATTGCGATGTGATGCCCCGGTGCTCTCCATAATGCCTCCGATGATGAATGACTGGGGATAGTCAACGATCTCGTGGTCTTCATGGCCTGATCGCAGGGTTTACGTTTCTTTTCACCGGTGCAGAGAATGAGTCTGGGTCCGTCTATACACGTCCGTCTATACACGTTCCTGATGAGATTTGTAGAGCATTATGTCGCATAATTTGTCTAGCGCACAGCAAGTCGCCGATATGTGATTCTGGGAGACGCTACGGAGGTTCCGAGGCACGGACGAAAAGAACGTACAAGCTGTATATGGTGAATCTGAATAAATTGAAAGGTCTCTGTTGGATTCCTTTCAAGTTAATTTCTTAAATCTGTTGTCATTTACGGCATAAATTCCTCTTCTAAAATTTACTGTGGCGTTTCTGACTAACTGGGAGGAGACTGAGTAGTGGAACGTGTTACTTTTACACATAAACAAGAACGATCTGTCACACTACTACACTTTAAAACACAGTTTATATGTAATTCATGTCACACAGTCTCATACGGAACCTACATCCGCTTTCTTTTATATACTGTATATGATAAGATACTGTCATCCCCCTCCCCTTCTGTGTGAGAGGATGAATGAGCAAATGTATTTCTAGTTGCATGCTTGAGGGTAGCAGACAAGCCTGTCTGCTAGAGAACAGTAGGACCAACGTCGGAACAGGTAGCTACGCTTTCTAAAAGCAAAGAAGTTTCTATCCTTAGTATGGTCCTGTCTGTCCTTTGTCATGTTTGTATAGGAAGCTGCCCCTCTGGCCACTTCCGTTTGTATTTGTGAGCCACCCTCAGAAAGGGACCAGGTCAGTCTGTCCGTGGCGAGCGTCTGAAGTGGTATGATCTCCGGCTAAGCGCGTGTCTCCTAAGTCCGTAGGACAATGGATTTCTTAAGTTCAGCCTAACTGAAAATTTAATCACCTTTATTTCAGGTTTAGCTCTAAAATATCTAATGTTATCTTAAATTGCAGCGCAGTGTAATTCTCGTGTGAAGTTCAGAATATATTCCAGTAGTTGCTTTGTCACTACTTTGTGAGTAAAGTGGAACCACGTGTTGATCAGTAACTCTAACTAAGATCATCAATCTTAAATGCGAGTGTGCGTGAGATTATAACATCTCGTCTTGACAATATTTTTCAATATAGCAACTTTTCTTTATGTTCAACCCACGTGGGGTGTAATTTGTGAGACCACTACCACGTGCTTATATAATTGTTTGACCCATCAGGTTAATAGTAAGACGTTAGTAACCAGTTCGAGGTATTTCTTTTGTAAATTGCTTTTCGATCTAATTTATTTTAATTATCAAAATTATTGTGGAGTTACACGCTTTGTGTAAACCAAGTTGACCACGTGAAGCATGTGGTGTAATCATCAAAGTAGCCCTCAGCTATTCTTTTTGGGAAGATTTCACAGAGAGTTAGTATGAATTTAGTATACCAGTGTGTGGTAATTACACGACGGACAGGATTGTGCTACGAATGTAACTTCTTTGGGTGAAAATTGAATCGGTTGGTTGTGGTTAATTTCCTCTTGCATATGTTTCAACGTTCTTCGTGTGTTATTTTATGAATGCAGTGTTGTACGGAGTCTCCCAATCTTGGCTCCCTATTTGATGTGTTCCGTAAGATAACAAACTCACATTTTCACAATCCTAAATAAGGCACCAGCTTAGTTATGACTCACGTTAAATATGCTGAAATTTCAATGATCAATGTTAAAATAAATTTCCAAATATAAACTGATTTATTTCTTTTTATTGAAATTCTCTTATATATATATATATATATATATATATATATATATATATATATATATATATCACCGGTTGTCGTATGACTATTAAAAGATTATAATTAATGTTAGTCTGGTTGGGAATTTGGTAAGCTAGACTGGATACCTGGTGAAACAGTTGCGCAGTAATGCAAGGTTAACTTCCCCAGACAGCTCACAGCTTTTAACCCGATTTTATTGGCTATCAGTTCCGCTTATACCGCAAATTAAAGCGACAACGTTACAAAATGTGTGGATTCATACCTTCCCACAGCGGAGGCTGTTATGAAGGCTAGAGGCCGTTTTACAGGGTATTAGCTTGATGCCTCCTGCGAGTGACGAATGATTTGTCTAGTGTGTTTAATTTGGAGACTAGTACTGCGGCTACAAAAAATGCACTCGCTATCCAGGCACCTTGTCCAATGACAACTGTGTTACTTTACAGGGACTTGGCGAGCAACCAGATCACGACGCTGGAGGGCCGTCCATTCCTTGGTCTGTCCCTGCTGCACGACCTGCTGCTGGCGCACAACTCCATCCCCAGGCTGCCCAAGGACGCCTTCGAGGGGCTGCCGCGTCTGCAGGTCCTGTGAGTACCGTTACTTTGCCGCCGGCTCCCCAACACCGCAGCTACCCCCCACCCACATTTCTTCATAAACTCATCCGTGGGCTGTTCGGGAGACCCCTTTTAGGAACTACCGTGTCTGCATGTACTAGAGTGGCAGTACTCTGTTGGCTGCTACTCAGTACTGCACTGACCCATGCACACTCTTCCAAACCGCCAACCCCAGTTGACCAGAGTCCTGGACGCAGTTGTCTTGTGAGTATGGCTGCTTTTCTGGCTGCTGCAGAGCAAGACTCCGACACAATTCATTTACAGGTCACCCAGTGACGCCATTAATGGGGAGCTGTTCTGGTTTTCTTGAGAGTACTTTAGTTTTTCTGGTTGCTCCCTTTTATCATATTCGCTTCTTTCTGGATTACTCTACAATTTCATTAGCCTAGCTACACAGAGCACCGTCTACTGCGGCGCTGCATCTGCTTCTACTGTCAGTTAGATGATTGTTCCCCTGCACCTGTTTTACCCCGTCCGCATTCGTACACAGCCCTATGTACTAACTGCCTATGCTGCACATGGGGGCCTACAATGCCTGTATGTCCTTTGAATATTGTACATTTAGCATCTACTCACAATTCGTGACCAGACTGACCAGGGACACCTTCATGAAACTCCTACTGCTGCGGGTCCTATTATGAGCACCGTTGCTGACTGCATCCCGACACTTCCCCTTACCTGTTCCATCAGTCTGAGGCTACTGGCCACCAAAAGCTGTTGCAGAACGATTTGATTCACGGATCCAGTTATATGACTCCTTCCGTGTATAGCGATTTTATGACTATGGCGAGTGGGGCCTGAAGATGGCATCAATGTAATCCCGAAACTGGTAGCACATAGAAGTCCATAAAATAAAATAAATTTCT
The DNA here is from genome assembly GCF_023864275.1 of Schistocerca cancellata. NCBI lineage: Eukaryota > Metazoa > Arthropoda > Insecta > Orthoptera > Acrididae > Schistocerca > Schistocerca cancellata. Next base: position 191,544,166 of record NC_064633.1, read on the forward strand.
ACAATACATACGGATGTTGGTAAATTATTGCATCAAGAAGTTCATGCCAGCAGTCGTCCCACGATCCATAATGGATCAACGAAGACCTCATTAGAAATACCGGATGTCATAGCCTGGGCAGACTGGTAAAAAAGGACAGGTGGCGAACTGTGCCAGGACTAATATCAGACTTTAATGCTAGGCAGATTACAAGTGTTTCTGATCACACAGTTCTCCGAACACTACTAAAGACGGGCCTCCGCATGCCACGACCCATAGACGTGCCAATTTTAGTACCACGACATCGACAACTACGGCTGAAATGGACACGTGACGATGGGCCACTGGACGTTGGCGCAGTGGCAGAGCGTTGCAGGGTCTGATAAATCCTGATACCTTTTATATCATGCCGATGGGAGGGCACGAATCCGTCTGCTTCCAAGGGAACAGCTCCTGGACACCTATACTACGGGTCGGAGATATTCTGACGGCGGCTCCATTGCGCTCTGGGGAATATTCACGTGGGCACCCTTGGGTCCAGTGGAGCTCATACAAGGCACTATCACTGCCGAGCTGTATCGTACACTGGTTGCAGACCTCGTACACCCCTTCATGACGATCGGGTTTCCCGACAGCAGTGGAATTTTTCAACAAGATAATGTGCATGTCACAAGGCCAACAGTGTAATGGAGTGTTTCAAGGAACAAAGTGGCGAGTACCAATTGAGTACTCGCCAGATCATGACGATCAGGTTTCCCGACAGCAGTGGAATTTTTCAACAAGATGATGTGCATGTCACAAGGCCAACAGTGTAATGGAGTGTTTCAAGGAACAAAGTGGCGAGTACCAATTGAGACTAGCCAGATCTGAACCCGATCGAACATATCTGGAATGTGATTGAACTTGGCGTCAGAGCTCATCACCTCCCGCCCCAGAAATCACGGGAATTATGTGACTTTTGTGTGCAGATGTGCTACCATCTCCTTCCAGCGACTACCAAGGTCTCATTTTTTCCATGCCAGAAGTGTCACCGACTTTATCCGGAAATTTCCTTTAATTTATATCTATGGTCACAAACTTTTTGTTCACATATTACCGGTTTCGGTCTATAATGAACATCTTCAGATCTGTTTTATAAAAACAGTGTCCTAATGTACTGCAGCCATAGTGACATCGTCAAATGTTAATGCCACTATTGCTGCAGTACATTAGGACATTGTTTTTATAAAACACAGATCTGAAGATAGTGATTATAGACCGAAACCAGTAATCTGTGAACAAAAAGTTTGTGACCATAGACGTAAATTAAAGGAAATTTATTCTATGTACAGGTCACTGTTTTATTCGCGACAATGTCACAGCTTGTGAGACTTTATGTGGTGTCACCGCCAGACACCACACTTGCTAGGTGGTAGCTTTAAATCGGCCGCGGTCCATTAGTACATGTCGGACCCGCGTGTCGCCACTGTCAGTATTTGCAGACCGAGTGCCACCACACGGCAGGTCTAGAGATACGTACTAGCACTCGCCCCAGTTGTACGACGACTTTGCTAGCGACTACACTGACGAAGCCTTTCTCTCATTTGCCGAGAGACAGTTAGAATAGCCTTCAGCTAAGTCCATGGCTACGACCTAGCAAGGCGCCATTAACCATATTTAAAGTGTCTCACTTGTATCGTCAATAGCGATGTACCACAAGGATGAATTAAAGTTAAGTATTAACGCAGCTACGTACTTTTCTTTATATCATTCATCACGTATCCTGTTTCAGACCTCACGCCAGCCGGCGTGTGTGTACGCGTGCATTTCGGTTACCTCGCCTTGTCTAGACTGTCTTGTCTAGGCACAACACTTTATCCGTGGCAAAGATGGTCACACCAGCTATTAGTTAGGTGGTCATAATGTTAAGGCTGGTTAGTGCATATTTCTCTTCCCCTAGTTCCTGCAATATGTGTATTCCCCTGTTACCATGAACGCTATTCGCTGATATTTCATCATCTTGTCGCTTCTTCTAGTTACTTTTTACCACACTTTGCTTAACTCACCGGTAATGCTGAGTGGCTCATCATGTCTTATCATCTCGTCAGCCCATTTAATTTGAGCATCCTTTCGCACCACCTACCCTCCTCCGTGTCGGATGTCGCTAACGCACGCTTCTATGGTTGCTCTCGACTCAGAGATAAGCCATTTGAAATCCTGCTAGTGGAAAATTTTTCAGTGCAAGTATCAGACAGGTACAGGGAGAAGGGGCAGAGGCGTAAAGTTCCTGATGACCAGTGTTTACACCAACATCCTGGACTAAATTCCAGATTTCTGCGCAGTGTCTCATGAATGAGAGCATGTGATGTTGAGCCGTCTGTCGGACGACGACGTTAAGGTCGGCCGTCCCCTTTGTGCTGTTTGAAAGAAGTAACCCATGTGCCGGCTCTGGTTTTATCCTCTCCCTCCCCTTCACCCATATAACGTCCGCCCCCGGTAGCTGAGTGGTCAGCGCGACAGAATGTCAATCCTAAGGGCCCGAGTTCGCTTCCCGGCTGGGTCGGAGATTTTCTCCGGTCAGGGACTGGGTGTTGTGTTGTCCTAATCATCATCATTTCATCCCCACAGACGCACAAGTCGCCGAAGTGGCGTCAAATCGAAAGACTTGCACCAGGCGAGCGGTCTACCCGACGGGAGGCCCTAGTCACACAACATTTACATTTTACTCATAATAACACAAAAAACAATATTACACTGAACAAGCACTCATCAAAGTCATCCACACGACACAGATGTGCTCTTGATAATATGAAAGCAATTGCAAAGCACCTTGCCCAGGATGGTGATGCCGAATTCTTGCATCTGCTCCCTGTCACCCACTCCCTGAATATGAGGCTCCATGTTGCAGCGGCTGGTAAATCTTTCGGTTTGTGTGACCGTGATCCACGAAACTATTCCATTGTTAATTTTTCGTCCATAGCTGCAGTGGAGATCTTCAAAGGTAATCCTCGTTCCTCTGAGTCTTGACGACTGAATGTTCAGACGTCAGAAGGCGACATAAAAACTGTGAAATATAAATACTCTCTTTACCTGCGCTAGTCTGCTTCTTAGATCCTCTTTGCTTCGTCCGTCATACTTTATCCCCCATCAAAGTTGATAGATTTCCTTCATTTAACATACTCTCAGTCCGTATTCTGCGCTAACTAGACTGTTCATCCTATTCAGCAGGTCCAGTAATTATTCCTGACTGAGAGGTCTCCAATGTCATTAGTGAGTCTGATAACAGACGTGAATTAAAATTCTGCTTCTGTACTCAAGCTGTTACATGGCTATACCGATGGACATCCGGAGAAAGTTTCACAAGACGGAGCAAGATTCTAAAATTTGCACTTTAAGCTGACTGATGCGCTTAGTCTGAAAACGTGTCGTCCTTCAAAAACTAAATTTGAGAAGAAATGTATAAAACTTCTTGTATCTAAAATGGTTGATAGTTATCCCCTCTATATATTGTACTAACAATCTTCATGTTAGGGCGCTGTACCAATCCCTTTCTGCATCTCTATAAGGACCTACGAGAGAGTAACAGAAAAAATATTGAGGACACTATTTCGAAACGATCCTGTTAAGGTTTGGAACCATCTTGAATGTAGAAGACCGCCGAAACTGCCGTCGTACCAAACAATGGCCAAAATTTCACTTGGACAAAGCGACAACAACAAATATGAATAAATAAATAAATTAAATTAAAGAATACCTGCTGATTCCGTGATGATGTCACAAGCCTTCAGGAACGATGGAGAAGGGTAACTGCATCTATTTCAAATAAGGGACACTAGTCCGGAAACGACGGAGACGAAAGGTATACTCGAAAATCAAGTTCCTTCAGCAGCGCTCAAACTAACGGCCCCCAACTTACGAACCCTAAGCATGACGTGCATAATTCGCCCTAAATAGTACCCCAGTACCCTCGGATGATTTACGCTGCTGACGGACTTGTAACGTCTCACGTAACTTATCGTCAGATAGATAAAAATCCTGTCTACGGTATGTTAATAATAGATCCCATTTACCTACACAGGTTTGACGAGCTGCTACATTTACAACAGTTGTTCAAAATGGCGTCTCCCAGCGTCATTGCAGGCATGATAACGTCGCACAAAGTTCTGTCGTACCCGTTCTGATATCCTCAGTGTCGTTTGAACTATATCGCAGGCAGCGATAATTCTTGCTAGGAGATCCACTTCGCTCTGGACAGGAGTCTCGTACACAAGACTTTATTTGGCTCCACAAGTGGGGTGAAATCAAGCGAATGTGCTGGCTGCGAAATAGGACCTCCACTGCTACCCACATGTCTTATCCAGGTGTTCACCAATCCTCAGTCCACGGTGAGGTGGTGCTGCATCATGTTGGAACCACATCCCTTGACGAATAACAAGTGTGATACGTCCTAGGAATCTGGGTGGTATGTTCGCGCCAAGCGACAGTATCGGTATGTGTATTCCACTATCAGAGGTGCCAGAACGATTTTCGCTTTTTAACTTCGACTCCGTCGTTTCCTGATCAGAGTCCCCAGCCTCACACTGATAAATTTACTCTACTCCATTACCCCTAAAAGTCTGTAATGTCATCAAGGAATCATCCTGTGTAGTGACTGCTAAAGTCACTGTATTTCTCGTAGCGCTCAAAAATATTAAATTTACAGTTTAGTAGAGTCGCAGAGAAGCATTGCTATAAATTCGTGTGTATTCTTTAATGAACAACAAACCTGAGCGAAGATTAGAGGATAGGGTAAGTGCCCCTCTTGCCCCCCTCCCCTCCTCCTCCCTCCCCCTCCCCCCTCGGCCCACACCCCTCCCCCTGTTATGGACGCCTATGGATACGAAAGGGAATACAGACGTTTAAAAAATTAGATTGACGGGAAGTGGAAAATTGCTAAGCAAGAAATGGCTAGAGGACAAATGTAAAGATTTAGAAGCGAATTCCACTAGGGGTAAGATAGATGCAGCCAACAGGAAAATTAAAGAGACATTTGGAGAAAGAAGAAGCACCTTATGAATATCAAGAACTCAGATGGAAAACCAGTCCTAAGCAAAGAAAGGGAAGCAGAAAGGCGGAAGGAGCATATAGAGGGTCTAAACAAGGAAGATGGACATGAAAGCAATATTACATATAGGGAAGTGGACGTAGATAAAGGTGAGGTGGGAGGTATGATACTGTGAGAAGAACCCTCCAGAGCTCTGTAAGATATAATTCGAAGTAAGGTCGCGGGGGTAGATGATATGCCGTCAGAATTACTGATAGCCTTAAGAGAGTCAGCCACGACGAGACTCTTCCATCTGGTGTACAAGACGTATGAAACAGGCGAAACACCCTCAGACCTCAAGAAGAATGTACTAATCCCAATTCCAAAGAAAGCAGTTGCTGACAGGTGTAAAAATTATCGGACTATCAGTTTAATAAGTTATGGATGCAAAATATTAACACGAATTCTTTACAGAAGATTGAAAAAACCGACCTCGGGTAAGATCAGTTTATATTTCGTAGAACTGCAGGAACATGCTAGACAGTACTGACCATACGCCTTATCTTAGAAGTTAGGGTAAGGAATAAGAAACCTATGTTTATAGAATTTCACAATGTCGACTGCAATACCCTCTTTGAAACTGTGAATGTGGCAGGGGTAAAGCCGGCCGGAGTGGCCGTGCGGTTCTAGGCGCTACAGTCTGGAGCCGAGCGTCGCTACGGTCGCAGGTTCGAATCCTGCCTCGGGCATTGATGTGTGTGATGCCCTTAGGTTAGTTAAGTTTAAGTAGTTCTAAGTTCCAGGCGACTGACGACCTCAGAAGTTAAGTCTCATAGTGCTCACGGCCATTTTTTGCAGGGGTAAAATACAGGGGCAAAAAGGCTGTTTACAACTTGTACAGAAACCAGACAGTAGTTATATGAGTCGAGGGGCGTGAAAGGGAAGAAGTGGTTGAGAAGGGAGTGAGACAGGCTTGTAGCCTTTCCCCGATGTTATTCCATGTGCACATTGAACAAGCAATAAATGAAACCAAAGAAAAATTTTGAGTAGGTATTAAAACACAGGGAGCAGAAATAAATACTTTGAGGTTTGCCAGTGACACTATGATTCTGTCAGAGACAGCAAAAGATTGGAAGTGCAGTTGAATGGACTGGACACTGTCTTGAAAGGTGGGTATAAGGTGAACATTAACAAAATCAAATTAAGGATAATCGACTGTAGTCGAATTAAATCAGGTGATGCTAAGGGAATTAGATTAGGAAACGAGGCATTTAAAGTGGTAGATGCGTTTGACTGTCTGATCAGCAAAATAATTGATGACGGCCGCAGTAGAGAGGGTATAAAATGTAGACTGGCAATGGCAAGAAAAGCATTTCTGAGGAAAAAGAGATTTGCTAACATCGAATATAGATTTAAGTGTTAGGAGGTCATTTCTGAAGATATTTGTCTGGAGTGTAGCCATGTATGGAAGTGAAATATTGACGAAAACAGTTTAGACAAGCAGAAAATACAAGCTTTGGAAATGTGATGCTACTGAAGAATGTTGAATATTAGATGAGTCGATCACGTAACTGATGAGGAGGTACTAAACAGAATTGTAAAGACAAGAAATTTGTGGCACAACTTAACCAAAAGAAGGGATCGATTGATTGGGCACATTTTGAGATACCAAAGGATCACCAATTTAATATTGAAGCGCAATGTGGGGAGAGGTGGGGAATGGTAGAGGGAGACCGAGAGATGAATACAGTAACAAGATGGAGAAGGATGTACGTTGGAATAGTTACTTGGACATGAAGAGGCTCGCACAGGACAGAGTAGCGGGAAGAACTGCATCTAACCAGTCTTCGGACTGAAGACTCCTACAACAACATGGGCATGGCTGAGCTTTCTTCATACCCTGTCAGCACTGGTGCTGCCCAGCTCCCTGGTTATTTTCTCAGTGAAGAACTACTAGTAGTCTGTTGCTACTGGGTGGTCACCACAGCTGACCATGTGAATACTAAGACTCAGCTATGACTTTGTCCCATCGTCCATGTCCTATCTCCGAGATTAACATTATATTCCTTTGAGAATCATTCACGCTTGCCATTATGCACTAACGTTTGTGATGGTATTTTTTGTAGTACATCTATGTGTCTTTGCAAGACTGAGCACATGCTGTGTAACACGCTCCAATTCTTACTAAATTAGCGAATGTGTCTGTAGTACCACAACTGGTCATCGAGGTGTCACCAGCAATGGGTTTCAAATGCTGTGAAACGATCATGTGATTGCTCTATCAGACAGTAGCAACAAAAATGGTCAAAATACGTTATTAACTTTTTGCACATGACCAAATTTAAGTTTATCATGTACTTCATTTTGATTTGAGAGTGGTTTCGCAGAATATGTCATATTTTGCATATCTCTCCTGTCGATAAGCTTTTGTTTTAAAATACAGAAATATTCCAGAGTTTTGCATATTAAGTACAAATTATATACACTCCTTTATACTCCCAGATGCACGCAGTAATTATAAGTTGATATTTGTTCCTGCAGTTTCATGGCTACCTCCGTATTGCTGTGGTCTCCAGTTCAAACACTGGTTTACTACAACTGTCCACAGCTACCCCGTGAAAGCCTCTTCACTTGTGCATAACTATGTCCGTTTCAACGTAGTTCTGTGCGTAAGCTGTGGTGTCCCTCCAAGATTTTTACCTCCTCCACAGCCAAATTCACTAATCTCCAATCAACAATAATGGTTTCCTCTGACTGTGCGACGACTATAATTCACATTTCTCACGATTGTTGACTGCAGAGAAAAATAGCCCCCTTCTAGTCACTAGATTTGTTACGCATTCTAGAACGAAAGATTCTTTTGGACGTTCGTAAGAGATTACAGCTACTCGCCAGTCACGGCCAGAATCTCAAGCCACTAACTTTTCGTGAGCTGTACTCATCCTGTGGAGTCATTAAGGTACACCTGAAGCAACATATTCTCGCAGTGATAAGCAGCAGGAATCTGTACTTAGTTTTCCTTTCTCGCCCTGGCTACACACTGATAGCGCCGTCTACGGTCGGACAGCTTATCTGACGGTTTTTTTTTTTTTTTTTTTTTTTTTTTTTTTTTTTTTTTTTTTTTTTTTGTCATCAGTCTACTGACTGGTTTGATGCGGCCCGCCACGAATTCCTTTCCTGTGCTAACCTCTTCATCTCAGAGTAGCACTTGCAACCTACGTCCTCAATTATTTGCTTGAGGTATTGCAATCTCTGTCTTCCTCTACAGTTTTTGCCCTCTACAGCTCCCTCTAGTACCATGGAAGTCATTCCCTCATGTCTTAGCAGATGTCCTATCATCCTGTCCCTTCTCCTTATCAGTGTTTTCCACATATTCCTATCCTCTCCGATTCTGCGTAGAACCTCCTCATTCCTTACCTTGTCAGCCCACCTAATTTTCAACATTCGTCTATAGCACCACATCTCAAATGCTTCGATTCTCTTCTGTTCCGGTTTTCCCACAGTCCATGTTTCACTACCATACAATGCTGTACTCTAGACGTACATCCTCAGAAATTTCTTACTCAAATTAAGGCCGGTATTTGATATTAGTAGACTTCTCTTGGCCAGAAATGTCTTTTTTGCCATAGCGAGTCTGCTTTTGATGTCCTCCTTGCTCCGTCCGTCATTGGTTATTTTACTGCCTAGGTAACAGAATTCCTTAACTTCATTGATTTCGTGACCATCAATCCTGATGTTAAGTTTCTCGCTGTTCTCATTTCTACTACTTCTCATTACCTTCGTCTTTCTCCGATTTACTCTCAAACCATACTGTGTACTCATTAGACTGTTCATTCCGTCCAGCAGATCATTTAATTCTTCTTAACTTTCACTCAGGATAGCAATGTCATCAGCGAATCGTATCATTGATATCCTTTCACCTTGTATTTTAATTCCACTCCTGAACCTTTTTTTTATTTCCATCATGGCTTCCTCGATGTACAGATTGAAGAGTAGGGCCGAAAGGCTACAGCCTTGTCTTACACCCTTCTTAATACGAGCACTTCGTTCTTGATCGTCCACTCTTATTATTCCCTCTTGGTTGTTATACATATTGTGTATGACCCGTCTCTCCCTATAGCTTACCCCTACTTTTTTCAGAATCTCGAACAGCTTGCACCATTTTATATTGTCGAACGCTTTTTCCAGGTCGACAAATCCTATGAAAGTGTCTTGATTTTCCTGTAACCTTGCTTCCATTATTAGCCGTAACGTCAGAATTGCCTCTCTCGTCCCTTTACTTTTCCCAAAGCCAAACTGATCGTCACCTAGCGCATTCTCAATTTTCTTTTCCATTCTTCTGTACATTATTCTTGTAAGCAGCTTCGATGCATGAGCTGTTAAGCTGATTGTGACGTAGGGGTAATAATTTCATTAATGGGAGTAGAGAGACACTACGGCTTACCTACAGAAAATAGGTTCAAAAGGACATTACTGTGCACGGGTGGAGAGTCTTGGACAGGATTTATTAGCTTGGAGGGCCGTAGTGAAGCAGTCTTTGAACTAAGGACCACAGCAATACGAAGAAAGCCATGAAACTGTAGGAACAAACATAAATTTATAGTTACTGTGTGCCTCTTGGGGTATGATTTGTACTTAATACCCAGAACTCTTGAATATTTCAGTATTTTAAAATGAAAGACAACAGAAAAATATAAAATGAGACATATTCTGCTAAACAACACATAAATTCACAGGGAAAGTTTGTATATATACATCTACATGTAAAACATAAATCATGCTTTATGTAACTCATCAATAACAGTCATTGACCCTGTTTCCATCAAGGGTGACACAGAACAACAAGAACGTTGCCATTTTAACATATTTCAATGCCGTAAAACGACATCAAATATTATTAGATTTGATTCCCTGCAGAAACAGATATGCCCAGCAACTCTATTTCAGGTAGCAAAGGGTACAGCAATCAGTCGAAAACAGTGTTTATTGCAAATCCACAGTTCGGTCACTGTGTGCAGTGCAGTGAATGTAAGTTAAAACATTAAAACCACTTATATAGACACATAGCCGAACTGGGATATTCAAGTGTGAACTGAATCTTTGACATGAATATTGCAGTGAGATTTTGCGTAGGTATAAGTGGTTTTAATGTTTGAACATGCATTCACTGCACTGAAGATGGGCTGACAGTGAGCGAAATGTGGATGTGCAATAAACGTTATTTGCGACTGATTTATGGGATCTTATACTTGACAATAGCGCACAAGCACAAATTGCAATAACGCATAAAAAAGGTACAGCTAAAATCAAAAATGACGTCAGATAAATAATTTATAGAGGCTGTGAATCCGTACTGCATGAAGAACCCTGCAAATTCTGCGTATTACAGGACGCTGTGCAAAACGGCACTCAGGTACGTGAATAGCGAGAATTCTTACTCTTTCATTTATCTTTAGTACTCCTGTGTTATCACCGGGCCTCATACACTCAAGCCATTGGGTCTAAATACCCAGCAATAACGTATATAGGGTAATCCGATATCTGTAATTGACTAATCAACATAACTGCCGTGCACCAGCAAATCACATTAACACGTTCTTGTAAATGTTACATGTATATTCTGGAGCAGCGTTATGCTGTTCTATTGTGCAACGCTCACAGTCTGAACTACTTCATATGAAACAGCCGAATACAGCGATCTCATTGCCGTAGTAAATTTTATGCGAAGTAGCACCAGCTCATATATGTCTCAAACCTCTATTTCCACTGCTAATAAACCACACTTCGGATATATAGGTATTCGGCGGTCACACAAGTTCATGTCCACCGTTACCACGGCCCAGCTGCTACGTTCATCTCGCACTCGCCAAAAAATATAAATCTTTATAATTTCAGCTCTCAATCAATCATCACAGAGTAACGGTTAAACTGAATAATATTTAGCATAATGCAAGAATATAGGCTAAAACGACAAAACGAAAATACAGCAGTGATCAGTGGTAATAAATATACGTGCAGGACGTTAACGAAAACATTTTACCAGGATTAAAAAAAGTTACACGTATTCCTGCAGGAGGCAGTATTGGTCGAAACTAGATAATTTTTTTTGTAATTATATTTCCGAAAACCAATACCCGTTGAGATATGAGCCGTTTTACTTGTAATGAGTAGTATTCGGTGGTGCAGGGTGTCTTACTGTTGCAGTTCATTCTGCGATGAAGTACCAGCACTGTTGGAGAGCGTTATCCTTGCAGGAAGATCAACGGCTTTAGTGTATGCACTACAGAGCCCATCCAATTTTATACGGACCGTGCTACAGTACGTCACTCCAACGTTTTGTGGGCTATAGATTGGTCTGAGGAGGTCCGGAAGCATAGCTTCTCCGGACCTGAAACCGTTGTTTTTTTTTGTCCACTAGAACGTTTAAAGGTATCGGGGTATTCCCAACCTATCAACAATGCGCAGTTCAAATGGTTCAAATGGCTCTGAGCACTATGGGACTCAACATCTTAGGTCATAAGTCCCCTAGAACTTAGAACTACTTAAACCTAACTAACCTAAGGACATCACACACACCCATGCCCGAGGCAGGATTCGAACCTGCGACCGTAGCAGTCCCGCGGTTCCGGATTGCAGCGCCAGAACCGCTAGACCACCGCGGCCGGCGACAATGTGCAGGTGTTACAAGAGCGTGTGATTAATACGTGCTAAACCATCCGAATCGAGCCAAGTGTATTTGAAAATTTTAATGGCTAGCAGAGCATTTTTGGAAAGCGTCCACAAAAAAACCATTTTAAGCTGGCTGAACATTAAGATGAGGAGTTGTATTGTGAAAATAGCTCACAATGCCTTAGAGGAGACTCATATCACCAAGTCGTATACTACAGTACATGAGACAACGTAGAAACCAAATGAAGTAACAAACCCAACTGCTGTAAAAGATCCGTTTTTCATCAGTCTTCTGAATGGTTCGATGTAGCGCGACATTTGTTCTAACTTTTTCATATCAGACCAGCAGTTGCAGCCAACTTCCTCAATTATTTGTTGGATTAATTCTTATATCTGTCTTCCTGTACAATTTTTATCCTCTGCGGGCCCCTCTAAAACACTGGAAGTTATTTCCTGATGTCTCAAAACGTGTTCTATCTTCTTGTCCGTGTTTTCCTCATCTTAATGTTCACCCAGCTTAAAACGGCAGTTTTTTGTAGACGCTTTCCGAAAATGCTCTGATAGCCATTAAAATCCCAGCACGATGAATACAGCATATAACAAAGTTCAAACTGGCATGAAATGTACGACGTGCTTGGCTATGCAAATAAATAACATTTCAGTGCAACCCCATCCATTCTGTGGAATACATCTGTATTCCGTATCTTATCAGTCCACCTAATTGTCAACATCTTTTATAGCATCACATCCCAGCGCTTTTATTAGTCCATCTACACTGCTTCAATTTATAAAAGTAACCGGCTTCACTTCCGCATGAACCAGCTTGAGATGTAAATGTATTGATTACAAGAGTAACCACCCCAACTTATCAGTAACCTTTGCCTGTTACGATACGGGAAAAAATAGTGGTCTGTGTAACATAGTAAGTAAAATTTGCTGTTAACTTGGAAGGGTTAACTTTGTAGCCCATAGTAGCATATACATAACCGAAAAAACAAATGCTGTAGCCACAAAGACTGCATCAACATCACCAGGGTGTAATATGTGCAGGTTCTAGTCTTAGCGAATCATGTATCACGGTCCTCGGCGATCGGATGACACTCAAGAGACCTGTCTGTGCACCCTCTGTTTTGACTCTGCAAGCAGTAACCGTGCTGAATTCATAGGTGAACAGCGTTTACAACATCCATTCTAGGTTGCAACCATGATCCGCCGACCAGTGCGAGGGGCGTTTGAAAAGTCCGTGCAAAAATAAAAACTACTTACGTGTTTGGGGTAATTTTTTTTATTTTTCGGAATAGTCTCCTTTAAGACTTATATACTTTGTCCAACGCTGTTCTAATTTGTCGATCCCTTCCGAATAATAGGAATTGTCCATGTCTGCAAAACAGCTATTAGTTGCTGCAATCACCTCTTCGTTTGAATAAAATCTTTGTGCCGCCAGCCATTTCTTCAAATTGGGGAACAAATAGTAGTCCAAGGGAGCCAAGTCTGGAGTATAGGAGGCATTTGAAACGAGTTGGAATACTATTTCCATTGATTTTGCGACCACAACTGCTGAGGTGTGTGCTGATGCATCGTCGTGATGGAAAAGGACTGTTTTGCGGTCCAATCGCCGGCGTTTTTCTTGCAGCTCGGTTTTCAAACGATCCAGTAACGATGAATAATATTCACCTGTAATAGTTTTACCGTTTTCCATATAGTCGATGAGGATTACCCCTTGTGAATCCAAAAAGACAGTCGCCATAACCTTTCCGGCCGAAGAATGGCCTTCGCCTTTTTTGGTGCAGATTCTCCCTTGGTAACCCATTGTTTACATTGTTGTTTGGTCTCAGGAGTATGGTAATCTCTCCATGTTTCATCCACAGTGACTAAACGACGCTTAAAGTAATGCGGATTCTTGCTGAACACCTGCAACCCATCCTTGCAACACTTCACACGATTCCGTTTTTGGTCAAGCGTGAGGGATAGCGGAACCCATCTTGCGGATAGCTTTCTCATGTCCAAATGTTTATGCAAAATATTATGTACCCGTTCATTCGAGATGCCTACAGCACTAGCAATCTAAGGCACCTTAACTCTTCTGTCATCCATCACCATATCGTGGATTTTATCAATGATTTCTGGAGTCGTAACCTCCACAGTGCGCCCAAAACATACAGCATCACTTGTGCCCATATGGCCACTCCGAAAATTTTTAAACCACTTATAATAAACTGTTCTAATCGAAGGTGCAGAGTCACCGTAATGTTTATCAAGCTTCTCTTTACTCTCCTGAGGCGTTTTACGTTTCATAAAGTAATGTTTAGTCACCACACGAAATTCTTTTTCGTCCGTTTTTTGACAATCACGCGACTTCCTTGATTCACAAGAATGCCAAACACAAAGAAATAAACCAATACGGCTGAAACTTGGTATGCATTCTTTCCAAAGATGTTACTAACTAAACATGACCTCGATACGCGCCGGTGCTGCCATCTCTCGGACTTTTCATGGACTTTTCAAACAACCCTCGTATTGCATAGCTTCAGCCATTTCAGCGGGATCGCGCTGTTAGCCTGTGGGAAACTGGATGGACGTATCGACGGACTGCTGTGCATATTGTTCACAATGCATCAGTGATAGTTCTGCACGTCCGCATACTACAGTCACACGTCAAGATCGACGCACTGTGCGAGCAGTGTCACCATCCAGGGACGAAATGACAGCACATGTTACTTGTTGCGTCAGCAGGGACCCTTGGGATCCGTCTGCTTGCAGCAGAATTAAGACCACGGGTGCTTCTGCCCAGGCTATCACTGACACCAAGACGTGGAGAAGTATTGCCGTGAAAGGGTTGATTAGGGAGTGAAATGGATCTCTGTTCTTAATAGTCGTCTCAGGTTTTCTGCAGGATTCTGAATTCAACATGACTCGATATTTCAGCTACCCATCCGTCCGCCATCTTGAAGAGAACGCTGCTACTATTGATCCCGCTAAATCGTCGTCCTATATAGAGAGTACAAGCCACATGCGCTGCCCACAACAGTTGCTGCACTGCAAGAAAGGAGCTGGTGGCGCCGCTCCTAGCAGGACACAGGTAGCAAACATTCTGCACTACCGCTCTGAAGAACACGAGATAGTAATGGGTTCCGCGTCTTGCTGAGAGGAAAAACCATTGGCTCTGTTAATCAAATTGTCTGCCAGCCTATTGCTCAATGCCTCTTTATAAATAGTTCCAAATACCAGGAGTACTAGCAACTACCGCAGTCTCGTCAAATTTCATCCCGTGCCCATCGTTCAAGCAATATTTCGCTAACACCGATTTTTTAGGCTGTCGTAGCCTTGTGTGAGGGCAATGCTCCAAGCACCAGTCTTGAACTGTGAGAATCGATCGATGTAAACTTTCCAACAGTGACAGAGAATTTCATACACTAGTCAGTCACAACATTACAACTACAGACTACTGTCGATACACACCCGTCCAGGCGATAGCAGCATCACCTGGAGAGGAATGACTGCCAGTTAGACATATGCATGTAGTATCAGTGAGCATGCTCTCCCTATGTAGAATGGGGAAGACGCGCGATTTATCTGAGTTTGACCAAGGGCAGATTGTGATGGCCTGGGGACTTGGTACGAGCACTTCAGAAACTGCTCGACTTGTCAAGTATTCGAAGAGTCCTCTGGTGAGTGTCTTCAGCACATCACGAAACCAAGTTGAAACCACGTCCAGTCGTCGTGAGGCTGGGCGCCCACCCCTCATTAGAAATATGGGATATCATAGGCTGGGCAGAGTGGCAAAACAGGACAGGTAGCGAACTGTGGCGAAATTTACATCAGACTTTAATCTTGGGCGGAGTACAAGTGTGTCTGTACACACAGTGCACCAAAAACTCCTAACGATGGGCCTCCTCAGCTGACGACCCACGCAAGTGGCAATGTTAACACCACGATATCGGCAACTTCGACTGAAATGGGCACGTGACCATCGGCACTGGACGTTGAGGCAGTGGCAGAGCGTTGCATGGTCTGATGAATCCCGATACCTTCTTCATCATGGCGATGGGAGAGCGCGAATCCGTCGTCTTCCAGGTGAACAACTCCTTGATACCTGCACTGTGGGACGAAGACAATCTGGCGGCTGCTCCATTACGCTCTGAGGAACGTTCACGTGGGCATTCATGGGTCTACTGGAGCTCGTACAAGGCACCATGATGGCCAAGGAGTATCGTACGCTGGTTGCAGACTGTGTACACCCCTTCATGACAATCATATTTTCCCACAGCAGTGTCACTTTTCAACAAGATAATGCGTCATCTCACAAGGCCAGGAGTGTGATGGAGTGGTTCGAGGAACACAGTGGCGAGTTCCAAATGATGTGCTGGCCCCCCAATTCGCCAAATACGGACCCAATCGAAAACATCTGGGGTGTGAATGAACGTGGCATCAGAGCTCATCGTCCCCCTCCCCGGAATTTGACGGAATTTGGTCCGGAATTTAAGGGAATTAGGTGACTTGTGTGTGTATGTATGCTGGAAACTACTTCCAGCGACCTACCAACGCATCATTTCCTCCATACTACAACTCATCGCCGCTGTTATCCGTGCCAAAGGAGGACATTCCGGCTATTAGGTGGGTGGTCATAATGTTCTCACTGGTCATATGCCAGATTTCCTGAGTTTCACATTACCTTTGGCAGAACCAAGTAGTGTCCTAATTTTGGAAGATGGACAGAACACAGTGGTAATTTTAGAACTACTTAAAATTCTTCCAGTCTTAAAAACTATTCCCGTAGCATAAGGAATGAAGACAACAGACCTTCGCTCCTCATCACTCACCTCTGGGATGATCCACATTCAATAGCCCGACTTCTATATATGTTGTAGCAAGCCTAGTCAATAGTACTCTAGGTTTGACTTCTAGAGGAGGTTGAATGGATGCTTCAACATGTAAAGAATATTAGTTTAGTTTCAGTGAAACATTTCAATACAGAGTGCGTAACTGTGCAGGAAATCCACAGCCATGTGAGGGTCGACAAACATTCAGTACCGTCTCAGATGACGGTGATAACTGTTTATTACTTTTAATAGCACTGAATGACTGTCAAATATCACATTTAACTATAAAGTGCACAGGTCTGATTAATGATACTAGCTTGCTACCGGCTTTGAGTTACAATGGTGCTGCTATCAGAGTGGGCTACCAAGGAGTGGGGCGTGCAGCGCACCTCAAATCGGCGTGGCCATATACTTCAAGAGCTTCTAGAGAAAGTAACTACCCTCATTGGATCGACTGGTAATTTTAAACCTGATCATATTGTCCGTTTCTGAGGTATTAGAAACAAATTTAGTGAAATGTGGATTGGAGAGGGAACTGATAAAGACCATCTTCCAGTATTCTTAATGCTTACATTGTAAGTTAATATCAAACGAAGAGCAAAACGAAGACCAAAAAACCATTCAAGACTCGAATAGATTGGACAAAAATTTAAACAAACACTACAAATTCCTTCTCAGGATGCTAAACGATTTACCAACAAGGAAGATATAAATGACTATAATGAAAGAAGTGATTCTTCAATTTCTCCAGGCGCATTTTATGACGAAATAAATCTCGGGTGAACAGCCTGGTATGAGTGTGCATAGGACTCAATATTTCGGCAATCGACCACAATGCCATCATCAGGTGCGCTGATGTACTGACCGGCGGTGGGCCGGCGCCATGTATATGTAGGACAATCCCCCTCCCACTCCTCCGTCAGGCGCTTCCTATGAGTCGGTGCGGTCCAGGTACAGCGTCCGTTCTCCCGCCGTCTGGACGCTGCGTGCTAGGTCTTCTCGTTCAGGAGGGTGTGCCGGCACCGCTCTCGTTATTATTCCCTCCTCCCCCGAAGTCGGTACACTCTGGGAAATATCCTTTTACTTCCTTGTGACCACAACTAAATCGTGACAGCGGTTACATCCTTAGCAAGGCGTGGGAACCCGCGATCACCCGGATTAAGAAGAAAATCCACAATAACCATCTTCCCGCGGGTGGGTAAACGGAGAAGAGTGGTGGGACGACACCAAAACAAAGCGGCTGGTGACCTCACCAAGAAAACAAGTAGAATTTAACAAGTAAATGAAACAACATATCTCCAATCACTTAACTTCTAATAAACTGCGATTTCTGGCGAAGACCTGGCGCTGCAGCCCCAACGCTCTCCCGAACCGTCCACTGCCAGCCGCTTCAACGGACGCAGGAAGGCGCGCCGATCTCCCGTCGCACGGCGTCGCAGCTCGCCCCGGCCAGCCCGATGTCGTAGTTCCGCTCCTGTTGCTCTCTGGTGAACCGCGAAGCCACTACCCCTTTCTATACGGCGCTGCCCACTGGACTCTCGTGGGGACCTCACATGCGCCGACGCTTAAGGCGGACAAGTCACCTCGTGTCTCGGTGCGCGACCAACCAACCGACCAATCCAACCGCCAATGGCCGTTGCCCGAGCAACTCGAGCAGACTGGCGGCCTAACGCGCAGACTCAGATGCAGGAACTCAGCCCCAACCGGGCGACCACTAGCTGAGTTCTGTTACTGGCGGAGTGGCAAGACTCTCATTTCCTGGCTTAAAGTTAGGCAAACGACAGACATACTCGCACTCCGACGACTGACTGCCCCACACTGAGACGGCTGACCAACTGACTAGACTCGCCTCGACTGACCGGCTCCTCTTCTACAGAGCTCATAGCGCCCCTTAAATGCACGTCAACAGGCAACCTTTCCGCTTTCCCACCAGAGGGAGACACCAAAGCTGCAATTACCACAGCGGCACCACAGCCAGAAACGGAGGGCGACTGCTTCACACAACACGCTGCGGCGCGCTCTTCAAAACAGCAATTTTTTTACCACGGCTCAATGCCGAACTGTTTATACAATTAAAAACTGCAAAGCAAAGATTATGAAAGTACTAAAACCTAGAAAGTTTAATAAGACCTGTCTAGCTTTTAAGGTAATCCCTAACTACATTAAGGTTAACATTAAGAGCTAGAGTACGAAGTGCATTCAAGTTCTAAGGCCTCCGATTTTTTTTCTCCGGACTGGAAAGAGATAGAAACATGCGCATTGTTTTAAAATGAGGCCACGTTCATTGTCAATACGTCCCAGAGATGGCAGCACCGTACGGCAGATGGAATTTTACCGCCAGTGGCGAGAATGAGAACTGTTTTAAATACTTAAAATGACGACGTTTTCCTTACTTGAACAGCGTGCAATCATTCGTTTTCTGAATTTGCGTGGTGTGAAACCAATTGAAATTCATCGACAGTTGAAGGAGACATGTGGTGATGAAGTTATGGATGTGTCGAAAGTGAGTTCGTGGGTGCGACAGTTTAATGAAGGCAGAACATCTTGTGACAACAAACCGAAACAACCTCGGGCTCGCACAAGCCGGTCTGACGACATGATCGAGAAAGTGGAGAAAATTGTTTTGGGGGATCGCCGAATGACTGTTGAACAGATCGCCTCCAGAGTTGGCATTTCTGTGGGTTCTGTGCACACAATCCTGCATGACGATCTGAAAATGCGAAAAGTGTCATCCAGGTGGGTGCCACGAATGCTGATGGACGACCACACGGCTGCCTGTGTGGCATGTTGCCAAGCAATGTTGACGCGGAACGACAGCACGAATGGGACTTTCTTTTCGTCGGTTGCGACAATGGATGAGACGTGGATGCCATTTTTCAATCCAGAAACAAAGCGCCAGTCAGCTCAATGGAAGCACACAGATTCACCGCCACCAAAAAAATTTCGGGTAACCGCCAGTGCTGAAAAAATGATGGTGTCCATCTTCTGGGACAGCGAGGGCATAATCCTTACCCATTGCGTTTCAAAGGGCACTACGGTAACAAGTGCATCCTACGAAAATGTTTTGAAGAACAAATTCCTTCTTGCTCTGCAACAAAAACGTCTGGGAAGGGCTGCGCATGTGCTGTTTCACCAAGACAACGCACCCGCACATCGAGCTAACGTTACGCAACAGTTTCTTCGTGATAACAACTTTGAAGTGATTCCTCATGCTCCTTACTCACCTGACCTGGCTCCTAGTGATTTTTGGCTTTTTCCAACAATGAAAGACACTCTCCGTGGCCGCACATTCACCAGCTATGCTGCTATTGCCTCAGCGATTTTCCAGTGCTCAAAACAGGCTCCTAAAGAAGCCTTCGCCGTTGCCATGGAATCATGGCGTCAGCGTTGTGAAAAATGTGTACGTCTGCAGGGCGATTACGTCGAGAAGTAACGCCAGTTTCATCGATTTCGGGTGAGTAGTTAATTAGAAAAAAAAATCGGAGTCCTTAGAACTTGAATGCACCTCGTAAATCTGCACAGCTTGCCAAATCTAAATGTGAAATAATGTGCTTAAAAACTGAAATCAGATCCCTCCACAAGGGAAAAGACACACTAAACAGGCAAATATATAAACTGCATACTAAACTCAGCAATCAGATGCATCCTACAGACTTCATGCACATCTTAGATATTATCAACACACAGATATGCAAAGAACATCTAATTATTTCCATGAGACATAAAAACAAAATTCATTCGCTTACTTTAAAATTAACACATTATTCCACTGACAACCCTAGCACCTCAGAATTTGAATTCTATGACAGAATACTAAAGTCCACCAGCATTTTATTCGACGAAGAAAACGTTGGTTTATTAAATAAAGGTCTCAGACATAACATTGTACCAAAACTTAATAACAAAACCGTCAAAGAATTTGTTGTCAGCACAGAAATTGCATGTGACATTGCCAAACAGAGCCCAAGTGAACAAAATACTTTAAGTTCAGATGCCAATCAAATTATTGCAAGAAATCTACACTCAACACACAGTTCTGAGAACACCAATTGCAGGATACTTACAACCATTAATAAAAAAACTTACAGGTAACAAAGCCCTTGTTATTAAGGCAGATAAAAGTGACACTACAGTAGTTATGTATGAAGAAGATTACATCAACAAAATGTTACAATTCTTTCTCCAAAACAACATAATAAACTCCACACCCAAATATCGAGTTCAAATTAGGAAATTAATTAAGAATTCCAACTACATTTTGTCAGATGCTGATGTTCAACGGAGCGTAGTCATGAATCCTGTGCCTCCTAAAATAAGATCTCAGCCAAAGATATATAAACATCAGCGCCCATTATGTCCAATTGTTAACTCAAGGAACAGTCGTGCATTTTAAATCTCACTCGAAGACTTCCTTAGATACTTTTACACATTTCAAGACAACAATTTACTAACGATGTGAGTAATGTGCACATACCAGACAGTGGCAGATTTGCTCCCCTGGACATTATAAACCTATACACAAATATACGTGTCCATGAAACTATTGACAGAATTATGTGCAATTTAATATAAAACAAACAGCTTTGCAAGTCAGAAATATAGAAACTCAGAGATATATTAGAATTAATGCTAACACATAACTACTTCTCATTTAGCGAGAAAATATATGTGCAGGAAGATGGCGTAGCAACGAGAAGCAGTCTTGCAGGTCATTTAGCTGACATTTACATCAACCATTTGGAAAATAAATTTTTCAGGGCCAGTATCGATTTAAAAGATAAACTGATTTATTACAAAAGGTATGTTTATGGACACAATAATCTTGTTCGTTGGTACAGTAGATGAAATAGAATCACTTGCAAATACCGTGAGTAGCATGCATCCCAACATCAAATTCAGTGTTGAGCATCAGAGGGTCTTAGAATAAGAAAGTTGGATCAGAAGTATGCCTTTGAAATTCATAGAAAACCAACCATCGAAGATGCAATTATACATAATTATTCATGCCAGCCTACTCAGCACAAAGTAGCCTATTTCAGATCCATGTTAAACCGTGCAAATACAATTCCCCTCAGCTCATCTGCCAAGGAGAAAGAAATCAATATTATCGAAATTGCAGCAAAAATAATTTCTGTAAGCAATAAATAATTGACTGCCTATATAATGAAATTAAAGATAGTAAATCTCCTACAGTAAATAAAACATGTAGTACAGTCGCAGAACACAATGATAAATAGTACTGATTGACAGTGAAACATCACATTGCATTTAACTATCAACTTTAGTACGTAATTCTGAATAATGACACTAGTTCGCTGCCGAATCTGAAATACGATGATGTTACTTTCATAGTGGGCTATGAAAGAGTGAGGCGAGCGACGCTGCGTTCCGACATAAACAGACACCCAGAAGTGGCGCCGTATAGAACCTCTTGAGGATATGTTTTCGTCGGCGTCTCTCATTCATTGCTATGTCTGGCAGCAAAAGTGCTTAGCTTGTGGTTCCGTCATATCAACTGTAACCTGAGACATCACTCTGCGGACACCACCACACCGAAGAATCCGCTTCTCAGAGTATCCAGTATTCATTTTCCTTAAACATAGCCATCAAATATGCAAGTTCCTCGATTAAACTGTTCTCGTCGAAAATGGCACGTGCTCTGCGTACCAGAGTCCTAAGGATGCCATTGCGTTGCTATGATGGATGACAACTCTTAGCATACAGATATCGATCGGTGTGTGTCAACTTTCGGGGAACACTGCGTCCCAGGGTACCATCATGTTTTTAGTAAACCATGACGTCAAAAATGGAAGCCCCCTCACCACTTTCGGCCTCCATGGTAAATCTAATGCTGGGATGAAGGCAGCTCAAGTGCTCCAAAAAAAAAAAATTATCACATCATGTCCATGAACCAGACAAAAAAGGTATTGCCTACATATCTCCATATCGCTTCCCGACCTTTTGGCTTAGATCAAAGTGTAGTTCTCCAGTAGCTCATTCGCTACAAACGTGAAGCCTTCAGTGCCCCTTCCTCGAAGTATAAATTCGCAATTATAGGTGATAAAGGGCTACCCATACCTACTCCGTCATTCTGTTCAAAAATGTTGCCATTAAATGAAAAATACATGGATTTCAGCACATGCCGACAAATCGTCACCAACTCTTCATCAGGGTTTTCGCAAATGAAACACGAGGATTTTTTAGAAGGACTTATGTAAACAGATATACCACATCAAAATTTACTTTTAAGAAAATTAGTAATTAAGGTGCACCCTCTTATAACCTGGTGAAGTCTTTAAAATCTTTTCTTAGCCCATATGCTGGCAAGTGTGAACACCATATCTACGACTCGGCAGGCCTTATTCGACGGCTGTTTTTTTTTTTTTGTGGTTTGGTCCTTCGGATTTACTAGTGAGTAGTGAAAGGTGACACACATCGATCGGTATCTGCATGCTAAGAGTTGCCATCCATCCTGTTCATGCAATGGCATCCTAAGTAGTGCGGAACGCATATCATATGACATTACCGACGCGGAAAGTTAACCTCAGGATCTTGCACATTTGAGGCTGTGTTTAAGAAAAATGGGTACTCTGTAAAAGGGCTATTGAGTCTGGACCATTCCCGGAGGAGCATATATCTGTGGCCTTTATTCCTGTACTGGGGGCATATCGTGTTACACTGCAAGAATTTAAAGGAATTTTTTCTTTAAGAATGTGTTCCGTCCATCTTTCGACTTTAGGGCATTACTCCTCTATCGATGACTATTTGGCAGTTAGGAAGCCTAGCATATATAAGGGCCGGCCGCAGTAGCCGAGCGGCTCTAGGCGCTTCAGTCCGGAACCGCGCTGCTGCTACGGTCGCCGGTTCGAGTCCTGCCTCGGGCATGGATGTGTGTGGTGTCCTTAGGTTAAGTTAGGTTTAAGTAGTTCCAAGTCTAGGGGACTGATGACCTCAGATGTTGAGTCCCATAGTGCTTAGAGCCATTTGAACCATTTAGCATATATAAAATTCCGTGTCAGTGTGGGTAGGCTTGCATCGGCCGTTCGATTCGGACAGTTCAAGGCTGGTTCGTGGACCATGGCATTAACACGAGGCTTCGGAAGCCTGAAAATCGGCGGTAGCGGAACACTGTTTAAACGACGACACGGGATGAAATTTGATGAGAATATTTAGTTGCCTGTACTTCCGGTTTTCGGAAAAGTGTTTGTAAAGAGTCAACTGAAATCGGAGTGGCAGACAATTTGATTAGAAGAGGCAATAGTTTCCCACGTCAGATCAAAACACAACCCTCTCCTGTGCAGCCAAGCCTGACTGAAAGTAGTCCTTGAGTCCATAATATCGTTGCTGACGGTGTTCTACTAAGGGCGGCGCCACCAGCCCATTCTTGGAGTGCAGCGACTGTGGTGGGCGGCGCATGCGGCATCTACGGTACGGAGGCCCATAGGACAAGGCTTTGCATCAGCGTTCTCCTGAGGATGGGGGACACATGGATCGCCGAAATACCGAGACATGTTGATTTTAGGATTCGGTAGCAAACCCGATGACACTGTCAAGAATTGTTACGCCCAGAAAGTCTACGAATTCAGTAGTTTCTGCCTGTATGCAAGTGACGGACGGGTCGTGTGTGGTGTAGATCTACAGTACATTCGCCCACGACAGACAGATCCCACCCCAGGCTTCATGGTGGAAGGAGGGGGGCGGGGGCAGCAGTTACAACTCGTGGTCGGATTTGGTGTTTCTGCACGGTAAAGTAACCAGTGGCCGCCACGCTGCACAGGCTTTTATCCCCGTGCTGCAGGTTATGTGCTTTCCTAGCACAAAGGCTGTTACTGTGGTGTCACCGCCAGACACCACACTTGCTAGGTGGTAGCCTTTAAATCGGCCGCGGTCCGTTAGTATACGTCGGACCCGCGTGTCGCCACTATCAGTGATTGCAGACCGAGCGCCGCCACACGGCAGGTCTAGTCTAGAGAGACTCCCTAGCACTCGCCCCAGTTGAACAGCCGGCTTTGCTAGCGATGGTTCACTGTCTACATACGCTCTCATTTGCAGAGACGACAGTTTAGCATAGCCTTCAGCTACGTCATTTGCTACGACCTAGCAAGGCGCCATATTCAGTTACTATGAATGTATTCTGAACAGATAATATTGTGAATCATGTACCGTCAAGAGCGATGTTCATCATTAATGGATTAAAGTTAGGTATCAGACTAATTACGTCCGCTTTCTGAATTCTAACTCCTTGTCATGTTTCAGACCTCACGTCAGTATAGTCCTTCCCTCCTCACTCCAGCCTGCGTGAGCTAAAACGCGTGCGTTCTGCCTCCACTAGTAACACAATGTTGGTTCTTCTTCCAACACAACAGTTATCCCCGTGTTACAGTCATTTCTTCAACAGGAAGGAGGTGTGCTTTTTCAGCAGGACAATGCACGTCCACATACGACTGCTGGGATACAACGTGCTCTTCGTGGTGTACAACTGTTGCCCCGGCCAGCAACATCACGAGGTCCCCCCTCCCCGCCCCCCCGCCCAACAGAACGCGTATAGGACGTAATGAAGCGGAAACTAACTCATTCTCCAGGGCCTCCAAGAATCACTGCCGAATTGCAACAGAAGATGCTTGGCAAAATCTATCAGAGAACCTTTATGAGCGTTTGCATGCGAGAGTACACGCCTGCGTTTCCGCCAGGGAAAGGGGGGGGGGGGGTAGGAGGGAGATGTACCTCGGGTTTCGGTGCGGCTATGTGCAGGCTTTACTGTGACATGGCGTTCCACTGGGTCTGAATTTGCTATCGTGTACTCCCACAGTGATGACCTACTTTTCACCTCAATGAAATTATGTTGTCCTTGGAAAGTGTTGCCCTTTTTTCCAGCAGTGTATGAGGATGTTTCATGTGACCCGAAATCGGTCATTTTAAAATTTTAAAGCAGTCTAAGCGGAAAATAAAAAAATCTGTTTTACAACTAGTGATTGTCCCGAGACAGTATGACAACTTTTGCCTACTAGTGAATATGCAGACGCCCGGCACCTGGAGGAAGACAGTGAAGGAAGACTCTTCACTCTATAGACGGGTTTGCCTGTGTGTGACGTTTGTGTGAGCGCGGACCCACTCTCCCGTATCGCACCTTCTGTGGGTAGGAAAGCGGACTGGTCGTGCATCGGCCTGCAGCTGACGTGTTTGGAGAGCGGCCGTAAACAAGACGCGTTGGCCGCAGCAGATGAATGCCGCCTATTAACACAGCGCCCCCACTCTGATATATGCTACGCGCACACTTGTAGCGCCACGTTATTTAGCACTGCGCCTCTGTTGTTCTTGGCACCGCACCACCTCCAAGAGCTAGTGTTCCTTTTTTCTCTCCTCCCTGTCATTATGTAGAGCAATGTGACTTGTCACAAAGCAGTCTATACGCAGCCCCGTGCTATGTCCATTTATTATACGTCCTCATTAAATGTGGCGTTTTAAGATCACACTTTTCAGTATCTCTGCTTTTTGGCGTACGACATTGCCATGAATGTGTTGTGCCTAATGCAACGGAAGTTACTCTTATAATGTTAATATATACACAAGCATAACGGACAGTACATTAAAGTGTGAGATTTTTAAAATTATTCCGATGTATTTTAACTTATACGGAATAGAAAACTATCGTCAGCCTTTGGCGACTGTTGTTTTGAATAAATTATCAGTCTACATTTTATTCACTTATGAACAATGTATCTTCTTCATCATCTATATTTTAACTAGTGACAGCTCTCCAGCAGAATCTGTTAGAAGCTAACTTCTTAATGTCTGCATAATAAGAGACTTTGCTAATTTCTTAATGTCTACATAATCAGAGACTTTTGCGTTATGTATAGCTTGTTTTAAGAATTCCAGTCGTAGTCTTGCTGTCTGCAACTCGTAGTCGTGCGGTAGCGTTCTCGCTTCCGCGCCCGGGTTCCCGGATTCGATTCCCGGCGGGGTCAGGGATTTTCTCTGCCTCGTGATGACTGCGTGTTGTGTGATGTCCTTAGGTTGGTTAGGTTTAAGTAGTTCTAAGTTCTAGGGGACTGATGTCCATAGATGTTAAGTCGCATAGTGCTCAGAGCCATTTTTTGAACCGTAGTCTTGCTCGGGCTATTTACCTCAAATCGACAAGCGTTATGCAATCCAATTCGTAACATCGATGTTTGGTCAGTGTAATAATATGCTTTGAAACACTGATAATTTAAAGAACTTCTGACGTTTATGCAAAACTAGCTTTAATGATTAAGAAAGTCTTGGATTATGTCACCTCATTGTTACGGTTAAGTAAGTCAACAAAAAAATGGTTCAAATGGCTCTGAGCACTATGGGACTCAACTGCTGAGGTCATTAGTCCCCTAGAACTAAGAACTAGTTAAACCTAACTAACCTAAGGACATTACAAACATCCATGCCCGAGGCAGGATTCGAACCTGCGACCGTAGCGGTCTTGCGGTTCCAGACTGCAGCGCCTTTAACCGCACGGCCACTTCGGCCGGCTGTAAGTCAACACTTAAATTACATTTATTTAGAAGCATGCGAGTCATTATCATTAACTTTATCCACCACGACTTCAGTACTGATCTTTCTCACGTGACAAACACAGGAGTTCCTTTAAATCGTTACGACACAGAAAGGAAAGAACAAAAACTTCGAAACATGCTAGTAAAGGCATTAATGTATCACATTTTGACGGAAAAGATTTAACAACATGAAACTTAATAATTAGAAGATGTAATTATTATTCTTTTGCATATATAAATGATAATACAAACTGTTAATGAACATCAAATTGAATTTTAGTATGCCAGTTAATGTAATGATGCAGGACCAGAAAGATTTAGGACCAAGTGGAGGATCCTAAGAAATTTCAGATAAGTGAAGCAACACAAATGTCACTTTTAGTGACTACATTCAAATTTGTAAGACAGTTTTAATATCCAGAGCTTCCAACTAATTGAGTTTTTTGCTTTTATTTGCTAAGTGGAGGACATAGGACTATGACCAGGCACAGCCCTGGATGTGAAAACCCTTAAAATCAACAAAAATCTGATCCACAGTCCTCAATTAACATTCAGTGAACAAGCCCAGCTTAGTATTTCCCCTCATCTATATTTCACTTAATCCTCATGCTTTTCCAATGCTTCCATGTCTATTCCATACTATTCCTCCATTTTACCTGTATTTATTTACTTATCGTGATTGTCTATGTACTATTCATATTCTGTTGTTTTATAGTACACTCCTGGAAATTGAAATAAGAACACCGTGAATTCATTGTCCCAGGAAGGGGAAACTTTATTGACACATTCCTGGGGTCAGATACATCACATGATCACACTGACAGAACCACAGGCACATAGACACAGGCAACAGAGCATGCACAATGTCGGCACTAGTACAGTGTATATCCACCTTTCGCAGCAATGCAGGCTGCTATTCTCCCATGGAGACGATCGTAGAGATGCTGGATGTAGTCCTCTGGAACGGCTTGCCATGCCATTTCCACCTGGCGCCTCAGTTGGACCAGCGTTCGTGCTGGACGTGCAGACCGCGTGAGACGACGCTTCATCCAGTCCCAAACATGCTCAATGGGGGACAGATCCGGAGATCTTGCTGGCCAGGGTAGTTGACTTACACCTTCTAGAGCACGTTGGGTGGCACGGGATACATGCGGACGTGCATTGTCCTGTTGGAACAGCAAGTTCCCTTGCCGGTCTAGGAATGGTAGAACGATGGGTTCGATGACGGTTTGGATGTACCGTGCACTATTCAGTGTCCCCTCGACGATCACCAGTGGTGTACGGCCAGTGTAGGAGATAGCTCCCCACACCATGATGCCGGGTGTTGGCCCTGTGTGCCTCGGTCGTATGCAGTCCTGATTGTGGCGCTCACCTGCACGGCGCCAAACACGCATACGACCATCATTGGCACCAAGGCAGAAGCGACTCTCATCGCTGAAGACGACACGTCTCCATTCGTCCCTCCATTCACGCCTGTCGCGACACCACTGGAGGCGGGCTGCACGATGTTGGGGCGTGAGCGGAAGACGGCCTAACGGTGTGCGGGACCGTAGCCCAGCTTCATGGAGACGGTTGCGAATGGTCCTCGCCGATACCCCAGGAGCAACAGTGTCCCTAATTTGCTGGGAAGTGGCGGTGCGGTCCCCTACGGCACTGCGTAGGATCCTACGGTCTTGGCGTGCATCCGTGCGTCGCTGCGGTCCGGTCCCAGGTCGACGGGTACGTGCACCTTCCGCAGACCACTGGCGACAACATCGATGTACTGTGGAGACCTCACGCCCCACGTGTTGAGCAATTCGGCGGTACGTCCACCCGGCCTCCCGCATGCCCACTATACGCCCTCGCTCAAAGTCCGTCAACTGCACATACGGTTCACGTCCACGCTGTCGCGGCATGCTACCAGTGTTAAAGACTGCGATGGAGCTCCGTATGCCACGGCAAACTGGCTGACACTGACGGCGGCGGTGCACAAATGCTGCGCAGCTAGCCCATTCGACGGCCAACACCGCGGTTCCTGGTGTGTCCGCTGTGCCGTGCGTGTGATCATTGCTTGTACAGCCCTCTCGCAGTGTCCGGAGCAAGTATGGTGGGTCTGACACACCGGTGTCAATGTGTTCTTTTTTCCATTTCCAGGAGTGTATATACATCTTCCCTTTCATACCACTGATAAATAATTTAGCTTGTCTATTTTTTATTACATTTGTCTACTCCATCGAATCTACTAATCTTGTTCTGTAATCTTCATTCAAATTAGTCTTCAATGCCCTTCTCTTGTATTAATTCTATTTTATTTCAATTGTTAATTTAATTTAAACTGTTATATAGCCACTGATTTTTCATTGTTTGGGGTAATGTTTTTCTGATTTGTCCCATTTGTTTCAATTTACTGTTTATTTTTAACATATTTACTTTACCACTGCACTGTCAAAGATGCCACTTACTCTGTGTTCGTATTTCACTCTCGAATGTAACATGTTTTTCAATGTTCTTCGAGAATGTTGTACCCTTTTATAAGACAATAGTCAATTAAAGCCCGATGATAGCCTTGTAACCCGAAACCGGTTAACAAAATGAAGCACTCCTTTAGAAAATACACAACATTCTATTTTAATTTATAATTATCGAAGTGTGATTTTCAATTTTTTCATAATCGCCTCGACTGTGGTACGCTGATCTTAGAACACTAGGTTCTCCACTGCTCGTTTGCTTCCCAGTTGCTCACACAGTGCTGCTCTGACACTTCGTTCTTCGTCTTTCAAATTTGCTCGACCAGGCTGAAAGTGTCTGTTCCAACCATCCATCATCATATTGATGGTGCATTATTGCAGTACGTTTCCACCAACTCAGCATGTATTGTTGCAATTCTTCCCCTCTAAATGCAGTAAGGAAATTACCACACGACTTTCCAGTTTATCAGAAAGCAACGCCATTGACAATCCCAATACACATTTAGCATTACATTGCCAGACGATGATTTGTTCTTTATTTTTCAGGCGGTGTTGAACCCATATTTTCCCCCTGATTCTTTGCTCGTTCGTCTCAGGATCACAGTAATACACCCAGCTCTTATTCATGGTTCTTAGACGGCTAAAGAAGTCATTTGGATAGGCCTGACACATATGTAACGTTTCTTCTGCTGCCTCGGTTTGGCAGGCTTTTCCAATGCGTATGAGCAGACGCAGAACTCGGCAGGCGGTGTCGTTTTCATTTTAAAAATGTTGAATAAGATGTTGAAAACTGATTAATGACAGATTTTCACTTCTTCCTCTATCACCTCGAGTGTGACACATCAGTCTTCGAACATGAGGTTCTCCATTTCCGCTCCAGTTCATGACTATTTGCAGAGAGATGGCCTGAAGCTATGTTCTTTGCCATTCAGACTTGTTTGACCACAGTGGAAGTCTGTGGGCAACAGTGAGTGCGCACAGAGTAACGTGGCCATGGCCGGTAGATGTGCAGTCAGCAAAGCTAGCGTGAGGAGAGCAGTAGTGGTGGGGGTTGCGCACCGGCGATCAGTGCGCTGTAGGGGAAATGCCGAGCGCTGGTGGGGAAGTACCATCCTGAACGGAAGCCTACGTTCAATATTTTTTTGTAAATATTTAGTAAATCTCCTCCACGACCACGTTTGCGCGGTAACCATCCAAAAAGATTTATGTCACCTCTGCTTTGCTTGGTATCTAAAAAGAATTCCGCTGAATTACAACAAAACCTCTGATTTATTTTTCCTTGCATTCAAATTGAAACAAATGGGCGCTCGGTCACAACCTCCGTTGCAACCTGTGGCTGTACAGGTACGAGCAGCCCTTAGAGGCTCGCCTTCACACATTCTTTTTAAATATTTTGTGACTAAAGCCCTTCTGGCCTGTTACTTATTTTATACATGGCATGTAGGTACTGTCTCTGTCATGTATCGTTAGTCAGTACCTACACTTTTTTATATACATTTTTTATCTTCCCACAAATTTGTAATTATGTTATAGACCACTTTAAATGTCTAAATTCTGATGAAGGTACTCTTGGAAGTGTTCAAACCTGGTTAATAAGACTAAAAAATTATGGCCGATGGTTCATTTGTTTCAATTTTAAAATGTTTTGAAAAATTTTATAAATGGTCACTGAACCAAGCAGCCCTCTTCAAAACTTTGGTTTTCATCACGTGTTTACCATCTGTAACTTTCAGCGAAGCATCACGATTGATGAATTTTGAGTAAAATGGACATTTCTCTTTTTGCCATGTTAAAATTTGCTTCTTCTGCCAAAACACAGCGGAGTTTACTCAATGTTACCTCACTAACATGCTGTGCAGATGCAATTGTAAGAGAATTCTGAAACAATAGTTTATTCAGTTTATTGAGTAGGAACTGTGGACAACAGCTTATGAAAAAAGCACATCCTCAATACAAAAATAAAAGTGTAAGGTCTTCACTTATATTGTTCCAAAACACACAGCATTTCTCATTTCACCAGCTATCGATGGCCCTTAAAAATTACGTACCGGTACTTCCATCAGAAAGGTCTGTAGCTAGTGGAATAACACGGTAGATAATGAAGTTTTACATAATAACGATAAAGTAAAACACTCTCCTCTTTGCATGCTATCATTTGCCAAAACCTCGTTTCGGTATCTCAAATCGTATATGAGATATGAGGAATGTTATGGATATTTCACTGTGGTTATATCACTGACGCTCACAATCGCAAATGAGTGTGCTGGATAAGAACAATTTTCTCGAGATTGGAGACAGATAGAGACCTCCACCAAAGTCTAAAGAAAAATTCAGTATGTTAGCTACATTTCATACACAGCAACATATTTTGTAATATGCACCAAACGCAAAATCGTAGCGACTCCTATTTTGCATTGCAAATTTTTTCGAGTTTTGTGAATTGTTTTACTCAAATGCAAATATCACAGTAACTTTGGCCAATGATGAAATGATAGGCATATCATCTCAAACTAATACAAATCGTAAAAATATTTTTTTTACCCAATAGTTTCTTTAAAATCGTTCGAGATTGACTGCATGGTTGCGACTCGATTCTGTCATCACAGCACGGCCGGTATCTGGCAAATAACGTCGTTCTCTCCTCCTGAACAAACGAATTAACTCACTCAGCGCCGCAGACGAAAACTGGGTCGCTGTGCATCGGCTACCGTATCTTGAGTGGATTCCAACCACTGCCTCATTTGATACTGCATTGATGATGCACACTTCTACCATGTACAGTTTGATGCAGCTTTGTTCCCTGTCATAAGCAGAAATCGAATTACTCCACAGCAATCCACTTCACAACGGATCGCGCCATTTTGTTTTGGCTCCTGTAGTGGCCTGCTATGGTACTGTGTTGTGGGGATTTGGAAGTGTATTTGGACTGTATAGATGTACCTACAAAAAGAAAAAAGTTATATAATTTTTTCTAGGTCATAATCGACACTTCATGATTACCGTTTGCAATACGTACATTGATGTTAACACTTACAGAAAAGGAAATCTATGCGGAAATGATTAAAGGATATTTGTTCTTGTGACGGAAAACAGTTTCTTTGTGTATCAGTGTAATGCATCGAATATCAGAACCGTTTTGAAATGAAGTTTACTTGTCTTCCCTCCCCCTCCCTTCGCCAACATACGCCCGTGAGTTCACTGATTTCTTGTACAGAGGGAATACTTTGTAACTCATAAGTAGTTTGACAGTTTCATATACCTACTATTCAATGTGTATTCGTTACTTTTTACAACCTTAGGGATGAGTAAACAGATAGAATGAATGTACAGTTTCAGTGGCCTTCTTTCCCTTACAACGACTAGTGATTTGTACATTTATTTTAAATATTCGTTAACATTTAACATACGAAAGCAGGAAGTAATCGTAATCCGTTCGTTTCCTGGCAGCAGTGCGTAAAACGAGTATGCAGATGTTGGAGCAAGTCAGTGTTGGATTATACTGTATTATACGTCTGCATATACCCCGCGGCTGGAGTGAGAGACGTTATTATAGCCAGAATACCTCCTCCAGCATGATGTAGTGTTTATACAGCTTTCAGGGATTTAATTCTGTGTGCTTCTCCGAAGGCGACTTCGTGCCGCGCTCTTAGAAGTGCATTTAAGCCGATCCGCAGCTAATTCCCTCCAGTGGCTTCGCAAAGGCAGCGCGCTCGCTAAAACCCAGCCGCCTTCTCGATGCCCCTTCTGAAACTTCAATTCACCGCAGAGAAAATATTTTTATTTGTGTATTCAGGTCTCCAAATCTGTAGAATAAGAGCGTTTATCTTAAACCTTGAAGTTGCAGAGTATGAGATATTCACAGCTTGTCTGAATACATATTGGTGCTCGACCAGTTTCTCTAGATCAATGTAATTTTTTTCTAAGTACGGGAGAATACCGTTTTACCTTTTCCAACAGATACCTGGAAGGGTGTTTATTCAACTCCTGCAATGACCTATACGACTGTTCATTGGATGAAAATCTCTTTCGGTACTGGTGATCTTTCGGCTTACGGGACAAAATCTGCTCCAGGTAACAATCCCGTCACTCCTTGACAGGACTATACGTGCTTAGAAAGTCAATAGTGAACGACAGCCAAGTATTCCCTGCTCCTTATCATTTTTGAGAAAATTCCCGGCTAATTAAAACTTCACTCATAGTGTTACCACCCTTGCTTTTAATTTCCATGTACTGGGTTAGTCCTTACGACAATCATTTCTTTTTTCATGCGGCCATTTCGCCTTAACTTTCTTGCACTTCCTACTTATTTCATTTCTAAATTACTTATATTTCTGTATTCCTGAATATCGCTGAATATTTTTGTACTTCGTTCTTTCATCGATGAACTGAAGTATTTCTGAAGTATTTCTTCTGTTACCCATGGTTTCTTCGCGCTTACCTTCTTTGTACCTATGTTTTTCTTTCCAATTTCCACGATTGCCCTTTTTAGTGATGTCCAATGCTCTTCAACAGAACTACCTTGAGCTATTCCTTATCGCAGTATCTATAGCTTAGGAGAACTTCAAACGTCTCTCTTCATTCCTCACTGCTTCCGTATCGATCTTATTTCCGCAATGATTCTTCCTGACTACTCTCTTAAACTTTAGCCTACTCTTCATCACAACTAAACTGTAATGTGGGTCTCATACCTGCTCCTCGGTACGCCTTACCGTCCAGTACCTGGTTTCGGATTCTCTCCCGGAAATGACGTAATCTGACTGAAATCTGTCCGTGTCTTTCGGCATTTTCCAAGTACACTTCCTTCTCATGTGATTCTTGAACAGATTATTCAGAGTTACTAGGTGAAATTTATTGCAAAACTCAATTAGTCTTTCTACTTTCTCATTACGAGTATAAAAACTAAAATTTCCCTAACTCTTTCTTCTACTCCTTCCGCTACAACCATATTCTAATCCACCATAACTGTGAGATTCTCATCTGTCTTTGCGTACTGAATTACCTGTTCCATACCCCATACATTTTATCTCTTCACCTTCCGCTTGAGACGTCGGCACGTATATTTGAATTATGGTTGTCAATGTTGGTTTCTAATGATCTGATGAAAATGGCCCTGTCACTGAACTGCTCACAGTGACTCACTCTCTGCCCTACCTTCCTATTTTAACGAATCGCCGAGCGGTTCTAGGCGCTTCAGTCCGGGACCATGCGGCAGCTACGGTCGCAGGTTCGAATCCTGTCTCGGGCATGGATGTGTTTGATGTCCTTAGGTTAGTTAGGTTTAAGTAGTTCTAAATTCTAGTGGATTGGTGACCTCAGATGTTAAGTCCTATAGTGCTCAGAGCCATTGGAACCAGAACGAATCCTACTCCCGTTATACCATTTTCTGTTGCTGTTGATATTAACCTACTCTCATCTGACCAGAAATCCTTATCTTCGTTCCATTTCACTTAACTGACCCCTATTACGTCCATATTGAACCTTAGCATTTCCCTTTTATTATTTTGTAGCTTCCCTACTACGTTCAAACTTCTGACATTTCACGCCCCGACTAGTAGAATGTTATACTTTCGTCGGATATTCAAACTGTTTCTCATGTTCATCTCCCCTTTGGCAGAATCCGCCCGGAAATCCGAATGAGCGACTATGCCAATGGAGAGATCATCATCACAGTTTATCATTTACAGGCTACATGTCCCGTAGATACACATTATGTACCTTTAATGCAGTGTTTTCCATTGCCTTCTGCACCTTCATACCGTTAATCATTGCTGATTCTTCCACTTTTAGGGACAGTTTCCCACACCAAGGGCTAGAAGGTGCCTTGAAGCTTTGTCCGCTACACGGTCCTATTTTGACAAGGTCGTTGGCAGAAAAAGGGTGAATTCTTATGTGGCAAATCTTCAGACTCCATTACTGATGATTTTTATTCAAAATTTAAGCAATGTCGGTGTTCGAACACAGGATCGATGAAGTGTTGAGTATAAACCAAAGGCACTACCCATAGACCACGGGTAGTATAATTAAAAACGTGTTACTCCTATTAGCTATAATTATTAGTCGGATAATGAAGTAAATACTGAAGTGTTGTTGTTCAGTACACCATCCTCAGTCACCAATAGAAAGATCTGTACTTATACCTGTTGCACCCTATATGATCGACTTAAGAAGTGCATCGAGTATGGTCTACTTGGGCAGTCGAATTCTTTCGTTCTTTAATGCTCATAAAAAAAAAGAAAAACATCAAATCACAACATAAATTGAATCTTCTCTGTTTTCTCTTGATCTTTATACTCTTAATAATAATAATAATAGTGTATCGATCGATACTGAAATATGTCTCATGCATTCTGAACAAAACTAGAGAATGAAAAAATGGAAGACAAATAAAACAGATTAAAGAACATTTGACGCGTGATAGCATCACATAACAGTGGCATCTGAAGCCCACACAACAGTAGACTGCGCGGTCTATATAATCGACCAGACAAGTATCATCTAATACCAAACTCCACGCGAACAGGCCATGATGGCCCAACGGTACCGACCTCAGCCCACAGGCGTCACTGGATGCGGCCATGGAGCGGCACGTGATCAGCAGACCGCTCTCGCGGCCGTATGTCAGTTTACGAGACCGGAGCCGCTGCTTCTCTTTCAAGTAGCTCCTCGGTTTGACTCATAACGGCTGAGTGTAGCCCGCTTGCCAACAGCGTTCGGCAGAACGAATGGTCACCCATCCCAGTGCTAGCCCAGCACAACAGCGCTTAACTTCGGTGACCTGACGGGAACCGGTGTGACCACTGCTGCAAGGCCGTTGGCAGATATACAGGGTGTTACAAAAAGGTACGGCCAAACTTTCAAGAAACATTCCTCACACACAAATAAAGAAAAGATGTTATGTGGACATATGTCCGAAAACGCTTAATTTCCATGTTAGATCTCATTTTAGTTTCTTCCACCTACGCTCAATGGAGCACGTTACCATGATTTCATACGGGATACTCTACCTGTGCTGCTAGAACATGTGCCTTTACAAGTACGACACAACATGTGGTTCATGCACGATGGAGCTCCTGCACATTTCAGTTGAAGTGTTCGTACGCGTCTCAACAACAGATTCAGTGACCAATGGATTGGTAGAGGCGGACCAATTCCATGGCCTCCACGCTCTCCTGACCTCAACCCTCTTGACTTTCATTTATGGGGGCATTTCAAAGCTCTTGTCTACGCAACCCCGGTACCAAATGTAGAGACTCTTCGAGCTCGTATTGTGGACGGCTGTGATACAATACGCCATTCTCCAGGGCTGCATCAGCGCATCAGGGATTCCATGCGACGTAGGGTGGATGCATGTATCCTCGCTAACGGGGGACATTTTGAACATTTCCTGTAACAAAGTGTTTGAAGTCACGCTGGTACGTTCTGTTGCTGTGTGTTTCCATTCCATGATTAATGTGATTTGAAGAGAAGTAATAAAATGAGCTCTAACATGGAAAGTAAGCGGTTCCGGACACATGTCCACATAAGATATTTTCTTTCTTTGTGTGTGAGGAATGTTTCCTGAAAGTTTGGCCGTACCTTTTTGTAACACCCTGTATATAATACTCTTCAAAATTTCAAGTTAAACATCGAACTTTAAATTCTCATTCGGCACATCATTTGCTCTACTTGATTTCGACTGCTGCCCTGGCCAGCATATTCTCCAAATCTCTCACCAACTGAAAACGTCTGGTCAATGGTGGCCGAGCAACTGGCTCGTCACAATACGCCAGTCGCTACCCTGATGAACTGTGGTATCGTGTTGAAGCTGCATGGGCAGCTGTACCTGTACAAGCCATTCAATCTCTGCTTGACTCAAAGCCCAGGCGTATCAAGGCCGTTATTACGGCCAGAGGTGGTTGTTCTGGGTACTGATTTCTCAGGATCTATGCACCCAAATTGCGTGAAAATGTAACTACATGTCAGTTCTAGTATAACATATTTGTCCAATGAATACCCGTTTATCATCTGCATTTCTTCTTGGTGTAGCAATTTTAATGGTCCGTAGTGTAAATAGCTGATGGTTAAAATGCGTTTCATAAAATCAGGAAAGTGTGGTTCCTCTTACCGCATACTTCACAGAGTACCCGTAAATCAGAAAATGCTGTCCAAAAGGTGAATCTCTTCGCTTAGAATTAATATTCCTAAGTGAAACA
Organism: Schistocerca cancellata; assembly: GCF_023864275.1. Lineage (NCBI taxonomy): Eukaryota > Metazoa > Arthropoda > Insecta > Orthoptera > Acrididae > Schistocerca > Schistocerca cancellata. Next base: position 191,581,804 of record NC_064633.1, read on the forward strand.
GAAGAAAGTCGTACTGCACACTACACAGCTGATACAGTTCAGTGGTTTGCATTCCATTTCTGAATTCACCGCGATAAATAACGAATTCGGGTTAGTTGAAATTGAATATTCCGTCGGTGGTTCGATGGAAACTAGCGTATCGTTAACATATGTATACAAGCAGGTCATAGTTTTATCAGTGACAGTCTGCATATGACATACAAATTAAATCTATCGGACAACAAATTCCAAAGTCCACGTATTCTGCTCCGTAATTTGTAGTTGATACTTGGTCAGACACACACACACACACACACACACACACACACATACACACACGATATAAAACAAACATAAGGGCAGTGCTATTGGGAAAAAAAATTCTGTAGCAGGGACATGACACATAAATACCACACCGGATGTCTCTCATGGCTGTTGGTTTTTCCGCTTATAAATTCCGGTTGTTGTATAATAAGACTATATAGACCACTGTCTGAAGTAGTGTCCAAGGGCAAACTGGTCCAGGAAGCTACCGTACACAAAATAATTTTTTTATGCAATATATCCATATTTATGACCGACAGTCGGAGTTCATGCTTTCAACTTCTTTGCTTATTTCATCCGACATTCACAAATATCAACATCATATATATGAATTTAAAAATTTCGCTTTAAGCTTCAATTTGCGTACCCTATAACGAATATCTTTTTGTAAGTTTTAACCTCAGAGTACCGGCATTTTTGAAACTTACAGGTTTTGCTTAAATCGCTGCTGTCGCCATCAACGCTTTGCATACAGGAAACGGATGTGCTATAAAAAAAGCAACAGCGTAATGTTGTGCATCGGTTTCTGCCTGTCGACGAAAATATTCCAAAACGAAAGATTTTTGCAAATGAATGCGAGTAACTTGACGGGATGTGTAGAAGACCGCACTTGCGCGCATTGTAAGTCAGGAACACAGCAGCTGCAAACAGCGAATCCATTACGGGAGTGTTGACGCATAATTACCGCTGACATGGGAACACACGTCCGGAATAATGCGACCGCCAACATCCACCGTGCTGCGGTCGCGCGTTCGTTTCTCTGTTAGCCCCATGAATCGCCTCTCTCACCAACATTCTGCCCTGGTAATTAACGTCACCCACCTGATTGAACATCTAGTCGCCATTTTCCTCTTTTCTAGCACGAAGCATCACTAACTCAGTATTCCCTCGTACATGCATGTATTTCAACCTCATTATCAGCCGTTTGAAATGCAATGAGGGATAAAGGCTTCCTCCCTACTTTACCAAACATTGCAGTCTTCATCTCTACTTATTCATCCTGTTTCTATATGTTTTCTAATGCAATCTAGGTATTGATCTCGTAACTATCATTTCCGAAGCATGCCCGTCGACTAGAGCTGGTTGCTGTTGTGAATTCCAGTGCCGTTTTCCAGGTTCCAGGAGCGGGACTGTTCTCCAGGCTGGACATAATGAGGTCCTCTTCCCTTAATTCGGCTAAATGGGTTGTCTGGACTCTCTATGCGAGAGATTAACACGCCACGGCCGATGCTTCCTAACACATTTTGGGAAAGAAACTTCTGAAACTCTTAACAGAAAACAGTAACTTATAGTAAGTACACTACCGATCAAAAAATAGTTTAAATGGCTCTAAGCACTATGGGGCTTAACATCTGGGGTCATCAGTCCCCTAGACGTAGAACTACTTAAACCTAACTGACCTATGGACATTACACACATCCATGCCCGAGGCAGGATTCGAACCTGCGACCGTAGCAGCAGCGCGGTTCCGGACTGAAGCGCCTAGAACCGCTCGGTCACAGCGGCCGGCCTACCTATCAAACGTATCCGGACACCTATTAGTGAACATTAGAATGGGATGTGTCCACCTATCGAATTTATGGCTACTTGATAGGGACTGATGCAGTTAAGTCCCATAAGACTTCACACACACTTGAACATTTTCTATGGCTACTTGAACCCTGCTGGAGACACTGAGGTGTCTGAATTTGTATGGAGCAATGGCAGTACATTCTTCCTCGAGAGTCGGAACCAGAGAAGATAGTTTGTAGGTCGCAGGAGTCAAGTGCGAAGCTGATATCCTACATCCCAGAAGCGTCTCATTGGGTTCGGGTCGGAACTCTGAGTAGGTCAGTCCATTTCAGGAACGTTATTGTCCCAAATCATTGAATCACAGACGATGCTTTGTGACAGGGTTCATATCAATGCGGACACAATCATCGTCTCCGAATTGTACCTCTACGCACCGCACATGCTGTAAAAAGTGTTCATATCCTTCCACATTTAGCATTTTCTTAGACACAGTAAGGAGACCACTCCCTCCCAACGAAGTACACTCTGACACCGTAACATCCCCCCTCAATACTTATGTGTTGGCACTATACGTGATGGCATATAACGATCTCCAGACATTCGCCAAACTCAAAGCATTCCATCCTATTACCACAGGAAATACCGTGATTCTTCACTTCTAATTACTAGTTTCCCGTCATTCACTGTCCGTAGGCTTCGCTCCTTACACAACCTCAACCATCGCTTAGCACTGATTACGGAAGCGTGTGGCTTATGAAGAGCTATTCGACCATTCTACCCCTGGAGGTCATGAGTGATTTTTTACAACCATACTCCGAAATGCTCGACGGCGCTGTCCGCCAGTACGTGAGGTCTGCCTGTGGTTGTTTCCTGGCGTTTACAATCACGTCACGAATAATCAACTTGGGCAGCTTTAGAAGGGCTGGAACTTTTTATGTATGTCATAGCGAGCCTAAATGACAGTTCAGTAGTTTTACTTCATGAGGAGGGAAAGGTAGGTGTAACGCCAATTAAATATTATATACATGAAATGTGTATAATCATACAAAGGATTTATGATTATACAGAAGCATCGTTACTCCGTGAAAGGATACATTTTACAAGACGAGAGATGGATTCTGTTGACCGTAAGTTACTGCAACTACATTTACTCATTGCTAGCAAGGTATCGGTAGATCTGTGGAATAAAATACATTACCTGACCTTTAGGTCGATGGAATCTGTAATGGAAGTAACTACTAGTAGGCGCAAAAAGAAGTTTGATAAATCACAACCTACTAGTGCTAGGTACTAGTAACGTTGTCATGTCAGTCACTGTTATTAATAAATCACATAGAGTACTGTCTCGCCGGCCGCTGTGGCCGAGCAGTTCTAGGCCCTTCAGTCCCAAACCGCGCTGCTGCTACGGTTCGAATCCTGCCTCGGGCATGGCTGTGTGTGATGTCCTTAGGTTAGTTAGGTTTAAGCAATTCTGAGTCTAGGGGACTGATAACTCAGATGTTACGTCCCATAGTGCTTAGAGCCATTTCAACCATTTTTTTGAGTACTGCCTCAAGATGAAATTTCGGTCCTTGCAAAAAAGGAGGAAGCTTTGCTATTACAACTACGAAAGTACCAGTTGAGGAGATAATTGCGAACGTGGAAGCAGGGATACGAACCCTCCCCAAAGAGACTGTGAATGCAATTCGAATCGAAACCACCAGGTTCTTGCGCTGTTGTAAACCTTTGGACAGTGACCTAACGAAAGGTGAGGGAAGGGCTCTCAGAGATTTAAATGCAGACGAAGGGATAGTGGTTCTTCCTTCTGACAAAGGCAATCTTACTGTTGTTGTGAATGAACAGGATTATAGAAGTAAGATTTTGGATCTTTTAACGTCAGTACAATATAATAAACTTAAGAAAGACCCTACAGCTAGCATATTGAAGAAAACAAATACGCTGATAAAGTCATGTACTTCATTTCAAAAGCAGGAGAAGAAAGGTTTGTTGAGGAGTGAAGCTATGTGTCCCAGACTTTATGGCCTACCTAAGGTTTAACCTTTCTCTGAGACCCATTGCCAGTGCTGTTAATTCCCCAACGTACCAAATAGCAAGATAACTGGCATCTTGTTTACAACCGATTTGGCCCAACTGATTCTTATAATGAGTCAAATCAACACACTTTAAATAAAAATTTTACCTCGCCCTCATAGATTTTGCTGAAAGTTGGTATACTTATAGTGGGTGCTGAAACTAAGAAAAATACCAAATTTCAATTTTTTACCTCAAACCATTCCTGAAATATGGTCATGTAAACTTTTCAAAAACTTGCCAAAAATGTGTGAACGGACTTTTTTTTAAATTCCCCTAGGAGCTGCCCTAATTGAGCTAGAGAACTGGGAAAGGTGTCATTTTGTAGCGTTTTTCATGCTCTTTCCAGTGATAGACAAAAACCATAGCTTCTGATTAATAACCTTTTTCAAAATGGTAATTAATATTTTGATTTAAGTTTTTTACAAAAAGAACATTATTGAAAATTTACAACATATTTCCATAACTACTTCATACTGTTGTAAATGATATGGCAAAATATAAATGTGGGATGATCATGGGTTCATTGTTAAAAAAAAATTATTCCGGACTCTTGTTTTTCACTAACGGCCCAAGTTTGACCAAACTGACCTTTAAGGTAGTACGTCAGTAGAGGACCGTAAACATAGGGCTTAATGTCTGTACATTAATTCAGAGACTGGAGCCATTGTTGAGATGATGTAGTCTGCATTGTTACCTTCTAAGGCTTTGTGTGCCTACAGCATTATTGTGCACTGTGGTTTTAGTGCAAATCAATTGTTACCTCTGTGTTGACCAGTCTGTATCTATTATATTTAATAATTCATTTTCAAGTAAATCTATACATTGAAGGACACTTTATAAGTGGTTTTTGTATAAATATGGAACAAAGTAAAAAGTGCAGTGCTGTAAGAGTGCAGTGTTGTAATCCATTGAAGAAGTCAAATCATTTTATTAGAGACAGAAAAAAACTGAGAAATGTCACAACATGGATGCCCAAATTATTTCGTCAAATACCAAGTGGTGCCAAGATTTGTGATAAATGTAGGAAAGATGTAACCAAATTTAAAAATACACCAGATCCCATCAGTGATGAAAGTGTTGAAGAAGAATCTTTTGGATCAGAGATAATCATCCGAGACCAAGACCCTTACTTCACTCCAACTTCAGTAGCTGTTAAAACATTTAACACAACACTTCAAGAACTAGGTGAGTCCACAATTGCCAAGAGAAAACTAACATCTAGGCATTATGCCAAATCAAAAGTGAAGAAAATCTCATCAATGACACATAAACTTTTTGTTGCTCCTGAAACTTCTTCGTCATATACTGATACTGATACTGATGAATCCGTTTTTGAAAATCTTAAAAGAAACTTTAAAAATTCTATAAGTAGAGCAAAAAAACTAATGATTCTTACAAGTTTACCTGAAAAGTGGAGTATCAGGAAAATAATGAAGGAATTTAATACTCCTAATTACATTGTTTGGCAGTCCAAAAAAATTTTGAAAGAGAGAGGATTCATGGAAGGTCCAAACGCAAAACTAGGGAAGTGTCTACCAACAGAAACTGTCAAAACTGTACATTCATTTTATGAAAATGATTAAGTTAGCAGGGCAATGCCAGGTATTAAAGATTGTGTGACAATTGCAGAAACAAGTGGAAATAAAACAAAAATATCAAAAAGACTTATTTTGTGTAACCTTAAAGAAGCTTACAAACATTTTAAAGACAGGTTTCCTAGCATAAAAACAGGTTTATCTAAATTTGCTGAGTTGAGACCAAAACATTGTGTATTAGCTGGTCGAAGTGGCACACACACTGTCTGCATGTGTACAGCTCACCAAAACATAAAATTAATGATAGAAAATGCCAAACTAAATACAGTAACCAACAGCAGCTTAAACAATATAAGCAGTGCATTGCAAAATTCCTTCGCAACCCATCATCAGTTGATTGCAACATGGGAAACTGTGAATACTGCCCAGGGGAAACTGTCATACGTAAAATTTTAAAAGACTCTTTTCATGAAAACTTAATTGAACAAGTTCAGTTCTGACAGTGGATCTCAGTTGACCGATGTAATCTGGAAATTGATCAGAAAACTTCTGAAGAATTCATAGATTTATTTTGTAGTAAGATATGATGTAAACCAAACCCAGTCAGCTTTAATTAAATGTAATATGTGAAGTTCCAAGCCAATTTATTGGGAAACTGCTTTCAACTCAAAACTTAATTTTTGCCTCAGGTCAGTGTTAATGTATATTTTATAGAAAGTTGTTTCAAAATTATTGTTAGTAGCTATTGTGTTAAATTTAGCTATGTACAGATACCTGTTACTCAAAAACAAGCATTGTGTATTTAATTTGTTTAATAGTTCCACTACAAACATCATGGACCAGAACTATTATGTAAATACTTGTACTTATTCATACTTTATTTCAGTTTGTAGTTAAATGCTCAATTTCTTGTTTTTGTTATATCAGTTAACATACTGTTAGTGAAGTTGTATGAAATTAAAATAAGCAATCAATTTAATTATAAAATATGCTGATTAGTTTTGGTTTAATAAGGTGATGTTCTGATATTTGTAATACTTTTTTTACTTACTTTCAGTATATTTTAAAGAAATTCTTGTTTGTTAAAGGTCAATTTGGTCAAACTAGCGCCATTAGTGAAAAACAAGAGTCCGGAATAATTTTTTTAACAATGAACCTATCATCATCCCACATTTATATTTTGCCATGTGATTTACAATAGTATGAAGTAGTTATGAAAATATTTTGAAACTTTTCAATTATGTACTTTTTGTAATAAAATTAAAATTAAATCAAAATATTAATTAGTATTTTGAAAAGGATTATTAATTAGAAGCAATGTATTGTTGTATATGCCTGGAAAGAGCATGCAAAATCACACCTTTCCCAGTTCTCTAGCTCAATTAGGGCAACTCCTAGGACAATTTAGAAAAAGTCCATTCACACATTTTTGGCTGGTTTTAGAAAAGTTTACATAGCCATATTTCAGGAATGGTTTGAGATAAAAGAATTGAAATTTGGTATTTTTCTTAGTCTCAGTGCCCAGTATAAGAACACCAACTTTCAGCTAAATCTAAGAGGGTGAGGTAAAATAGGTGTGTTGATTTGACATGGAATGACTCTTATGCTAAAGACTCATGTCATTTCATTGAGAAACTGAAGGGACTAACTGTGGCACCTGAGGATATTCTTGTCAGTTTTGACATAGTGTTTTTTTTACGATGATTCCGCTTCACGAAGTTATGGTTTACATAGTGCATGTTTTCCGACCAGATTTGACTGCTCTTTTCAGACACTGTCTCACCTATAGGCAGTTCCAATGGGAAGATGAATTTTATGAGCAGGTAAATGGTGTGGGTATGGGTAACCCATTGAGTCCTACGATCGTCAATTTTTACATGGAAAAATTCGAACAATTAGCTCTGGAAAAAGCGAATAAGAAACCATGTCGATGGTATCGATACGTGCATGATAATGCTAATCGTTTCTGCAGAACATTCTAATGTACATGTCCGATGAAAATGATCGCCCTCTCTCTAGTCGTTCAAGGTGTTCTATTTTTCTGAACATGAGTATATTTGCAGAAAAGATTTTATGCCTTCTTGGAACAGATCTGAAATACTGACAACGTCTGCTTCCTGTAACTTTTAAGAAATATTTCCTCGTCTGCATGTTCCCAAGGTACAGGATCGTGGTATGACGTATTTCATTCAAGTAAGTGCTGCACCAGACTTTAAATCTGGCCGAGATTTCCGCTGGCCAGTTTTTATGCTGTCGAGTGTACAGTAGTCCAGCAAGTAGTTCTTTAAACTATATGTTGTGTACAATAAAGACAATTCTTGCTTAAAAATTGCTTCATTTTTAATTATCTTTTATTGCGGATGAAGGCAGCCGTAATTCTATTCAGAGGGTCTCTACAGAGAGTGTGGCATTGTGATGAGCTATTACGTACCATTTCGTGACAGGCCGAATATTGCAAATTGGCTTTGGAAAGGGAAGTTTTTTCTCTTTATAAATGAATGCGAGTAATTTTTTGCGCCGGCCGCTGTGGCCGAGCTGTTCTAGGCGCTTCAGTCTGGAACCGCGCCACCGCTACGGCCGCGGGTTCGAATCCTGCCTCAGGCATGGATGTGTGTGATGTCCTTAAGTTAGTTAGGTTTAAGTAGTTCTAAGTTCTAGGGGACTGATGACCTTAGATGTTAAGTCCCACAGTGCTCAGAGTCATTTGAACCATTTTGAATATTTATGCAAGAACTTTGCGTATCCGGCCGTTTAGTGTATTGTCGTCTTATCACTACGTTCTTGTTACAGCACATTTGACCCTTCGTGATCTCTGTTTGGTGGAAAACCGACCAAATATATTGATGTGCTTCGTAAATCCAAAGCAACACATGGACGTATAGAAATTTATAAGTACGATGAAAATAACAGTAATTAAAAATCAGTATATTGTTGGTAAATACAAGGATTAATTAAAAAATCATAATATTAATAATTTTAATTCGAGTGGTAATTTGATCAAAACGCAGTGTAATAATTGAATGGTCGTAATCGTTTTAAATGCTGATTCCCGCAGTAACACAACAGTTTTGTCAATTTGGCTTCTAGTGCTGGCGCAGCGCCTAGGGTTCCCAGATTGGGTATGACGAAGGAGGAGAGCGAATTTATCGGAACTCATTCGGCGTGTAGATATTAATCCTTTAATATTCATACACTTCAAAGGTCTTTAGTAATATTGCGTTGGCCACACTAAATTCATCTGTCTACTCTCTAGCAGTCATTATTACATCCACAGTGAAGTCATTTTGTTGGAATAACTAAGAAACACTTATGCTATGCATTTTATCTTTACGCCTATCAGAGCAAAGACGTAATTTATCGAAATACCACAGAGATGGCATTGAGATCAATGATATTTTATTTCCTTGCGTTCGCATTGGTATCCTGTGTGGAGCGATAGTGTTCCAATTAGTGTCGGGCAATATGTACTTCGCTTTGGCTAAGTGTCATCAGCGGAACTTTCAGAAACATTGTTATTCCAATTATTTGTCCTTGTGTTATGGAATCCATAGTATTTACATAAAGCTCGTGAAGAACGTAATTGTATAGTAGCAATACTCTCTTATAAGTGAGTCTCACGTGCACAATGTGTTGAAGATATTGTTTTTGTCAAGCATTTAACTCTTTTGTCATTAACATCTCTCGTTCATCACTTTTATAGTTATTATTGTTTTAGGGACCTGGAGAACAACGGAATCACCGACATCCATCCAGAAGCTTTCCTGCCCTTCACGCAGCTGGAAGATCTGTAAGTACGGCGTGTAGATATTAATCCTTTAATATTCATACACTTCAAAGGTCTTTAGTAATATTGCGTTGGCCACACTAAATTCATCTGTCTACTCTCTAGCAGTCATTATTACATCCACAGTGAAGTCATTTTGTTGGAATAACTAAGAAACACTTATGCTATGCATTTTATCTTTACGCCTATCAGAGCAAAGACGTAATTTATCGAAATACCACAGAGATGGCATTGAGATCAATGATATTTTATTTCCTTGCGTCGAAATACAAGTACGTTGCGTAATAATGTGAGTTAAGAGTCAACTGATGTAGGAAGATTTAGTATCAACGAAAATTCATTTAATGTAGGTGAAGGTTCATAAGTGTGTATCCCGTCATTTACAGCAATTCAGAAACGAGTTATTAAATCCCAATATAGCCGTACTTCAGTTTAACATGATACACTTAAAAAAAAACGCCGAGAGAGTGAATAATGCGGTACTGGACACAAATGATTAAAAATGTATGAAACATCTACCGCGTCATTCAGTCGGAAGAAAGTATATGTCACGTCGACATGGAGAGTTAACTATGAATTGGCGTTATACAAAACGGGTGCTGCGTTTGTTGAACGCTGACGAAAAGCGCATCAACTTGTTTGCTACTGTGTGTTGGACGAGGATTCACTGCTTCAAGAAATTGAATATCAATCAAAGGAACGACCTGAATCTCGTTTGCTTGTGTGTGAAGTCGATTTCATCTGCCAGAAACATTATGGCCAGCGTTGAACAAGTCGCTAGAAGTAATACAGTATCTGATCTTACCGATCAACTGTATTACAAAGGACGTGAGAAGAGGGATCGGCTTCCATAGGACAATGACCTGCCCGCAAAAGTATTTTTGCATTGGGAAAACCGAGGTATAGGAGTGAGAGTTGCTAGAATATTCACGCTTTTCATCCTATTCGGCACCCTTCGGTTTCCACCTACTTCCATCTACTACGAAATTTGTGCCTGAGAAGAACGGATATTAGTTATGAACATCCCCTCGACGAAGAGGTCGTTAGATACGGAGCTCATGCTCGGACTGTGCAAGAAAACAAGCCTTTTCCTTTTGTAATGGAACCATCTCGCTACTTGCTGTAGATGATTTAAGTAAACTACGGGAAATCTAAATCTAGATGGCCGGACTAATGTAGTTGGACTACCTACTTCCCGTATGCGACTCCAGTGGCATGCCGCTATGCCACTTCTTTCGGTTCAGTGATTTAATCTGAAAACACCACATTCTTACGGCTTCAAGTCAGAGCAGGAGTGTGCATAATGCAACTGTGAGTCAAAGGTGCATCATCCATACATATCATGGTTGATTGGTTGATCAGGAGGAGGGGGCCAAACAGCGAGGTCATCAGCCACCTACGATTATGGAAGGAGGGGGAAGGAAGTCGGCCGTGCTCTTTCAAAAGAACCATCCAGGCATTTGCTTGAAGCGATTTAGGAAAATCACGGGAAACCCAAATCGGGATGACCGGATGCGTCCTCCCGAATTCGAGTCTTGAGCGCTACCACTGCGCCACCTCGGGTGGTATATACAGTACATATCATGAAAATGGATGTTTGCATATATGTATGTACATATGTGCCACATCTCCTCCTAAATCACTGGACCGATTTGAACCAAATCTGTTGTACATATCACCTACTGTCTGGAGGGAATCTCTGTGGGAGAAAGAACTAAACTACCTACCTATGAAACTGGATGGGGGGGGGGGGGGAGGGGTGAAAAAATATTGTAGCTCGTCACGCGCGAATACACAGATTTTATTCATCCAGTATTTAAAAATAAGACCAACAAATTTGACATATAATTTCAAACCTTGACGGAACTTCTTCACGCTGACAACGCACACAAAACGATCAAAGAGAAGAAGCTTACAGCTCACTTCAATTTCGCCGTTCATATAGTAAATCTGTGGCATGAGGCACGTCATTTTAATTTCTTACTTCTTTACTACTAAAAGCATTCGCGATACATTTTGGAGGCGGTATTCACATATACCATTCAACGTAGCTGCAAAGTTAAATCATTGTGTGGCACATAATTCAGGAGATACGACGTTAGAAGCACTGAGATGCGTGCAAAACTGCCGCATCCTGCATGATGTTTTAGTATATTTTTCTTTACTACTAACTATATTCACAACACATTGCGCCGACGGTATAAAACTATATCTCTAAATGTGCCTGCAAAATTATGTTACTGCACAGCACATAGTTCAGGAGATACGACATCATAAACTCTGAGATGCGTTAAAAACTGCCGCATCATGCATTAGTTTTAAATTTATTACTTTTTTCCTACTAATTCTATTCACAACGAAATTCGCAGATAATATCCACATATGTCGACCATATACCTTTAAAATGATATTGTACACAATATACACTACTAGCAATAAGAATTGCTACACCAAGAAGAAATGCAGATATAAATGGATATTCATTGGATAAATATGTTATACTAGAACTGACATGTGATTACATTTTCACGCAGTTTGGGTGCGTAGATCCTGAGAAATCAGTACCCAGAACAACCACCTCTGGCCGTAATAACGGCCTTGATACGCCTGGGCATTGAGTCAAACAGAGCTTGGATGGCGTGTGCAGGTACAGCTGCCCATGCAGCTTCAACACGATACCACAGTTCATCAAGAGTAGTGACTGGCGTATTGTGACGAGCCAGTTGCTCGGCCACCATTGACCAGACGTTTTCAATTGGTGAGAGATCTGGAGAATGTGCTGGCCAGGGCAGCAGTCGAACATTTTCCGTATCCAGAAAGGCCCGTACAGGACCTGCAATATGCGGTCGTGCATTATCCTACGGAAATACAGGGTTTCGCAGGGATCGAATGAATGATAGAGCCACTGGTCGTAAAACATCTGAATGTAACGTCCACCGTTCAAAGTGCCGTCAATGCGAACGAGAGGTGACCGTGACGTGTAACCAATGGCACCCTATACCATCACATCGGGTGATACGCCAGTATGGCGATGACGAATACACGCTTCCAATGTGCGTTCACCGCTGTGTCGCCAAATACGGATGCAGCCATCATGAACAGAACCTGGATTCATCCGAAAAAATGACGTTTTGCCATTCGTGCACCCAGGTTCGCCGTTGAGTACACCATCGCCGGCGCTCCTGTCTGTGATGCAGCGTCAAGGGTAACCGCAGCTATGGTCTCCGAGCCGATAGTCCATGCTACTGCAAACGTCGTCGAACTGTTCGTGCAGATGGTTGTTGTCTTGCAAACTTCCCCATCTATTGACTCAGGGATCAAGACGTGGCTGCAAGATCCGTTACAACCATGCGGATATGATGCCTGTCATCTCGACTGCTAATGATACGAGGTCGTCGGGATCCAGCACGGCGTTCCGTATTTCCCTCCTGAACCCATCGATTCCATATTCTTCTAACAGTCATTGGATCTCGACCAACGCGAGCAGCCATGTCGCGATACGATAGACCGAAATCGCGGTAGGCTAAAATCCGACCTTTATAAAAGTCGGAAACGTGATGATATGCATCTCTCCTCCTTACACGAGGCATCACAACAGCGTTTCACCAGGCAACGACGGTCAACTGCTGTTTATGTATGAGAAATCGGTTGCAAACTTTCCTCATGTCAGCACGTTGTTGGTGTCGCCACCGTCGCCAACCTTGTGTAAATGCTCTGGAAAGCTAATCATTTGCATATAACAGCATCTTCTTCCTGTCGGTTAAATTTCTCGTCTGTAGCACGTCATCTTCGTGGTGTAGCAATTTTAATGGCCAGTAGTGTAACTATATTCACAACGCATTTCGCAGACGGTATAAAAATATATCTCTGAATGTGCCTGCAAAATTATATTACTGCGCAGCACATAGTTCAAGAGATACGTCATAAACTCTGAGATGCGTTAAAAACTGTCGCATCATGCATTACCTTTAAATTTATTACTTTTCTCCTACTAATTCTATTCACAACGAAAGTCGCAGATAATATCCACATATGTCGACCATATACCTTCAAAATGATATTGTACGACATGACAAATGATGTCATAAACACTGAAATGCGTGAAGATGACTGCGTCATGAATGACTATTTTATTGATTACCTCTTTGCTACTAACTCTACTCGTAACGCATTTCGCAGATAGTACAAAAATGTATCACTGAATGTGCGTGAAAAATTATATCATTCTACGACACGTTGTACGGTAGATATGACGTCACAGACATTGAGCTGCGTGAAATCGAAATTGCAGGAACGTATTCCATACAGAGACAGGTGAAATATGTGTACAAATATGAGTCGATAATGTTAAACATATGTGAAATATATGTAACACGTGTGTGCTCTGGCAAAGCCACGGCTAAAACGCTCCTCCAAAACCCCTGGATTGATGTTTACCAAACGTGGTACACAAATTACTATCGGGAAAGAAATATTGTGGGTGTAAAAACCAGCAACCTCCTACTGTGTGATAGCGTGGAGAGACAAGGCGGGAGGAAGAGATAAACAGACAGAGGGCGGAAGACGACATGGACACAGATATGACGAACACGGAGATGGACAGAGAGAGGCGGAGGAGAAAATGGGCAGAGAAGGGGAGCAGGAAAATTAACAGAGAGGATGGTTGAGGAGATGGACAATGAGAGGGGAAAGAAGAGGCTACGCTAGTAGAGTCAGAATAAATACATATCCGGGCAACGTCGCGTATTCAGCTAATACACCATAAAGGACGAATTAGCAAACCCAGAACATGCTAAAACATGTGGAATCTAGGAATTTTGTAAGACTCTGTGCAAAGCACTTTCCTTTCGTCGTAACTCTTTCAGTGGAATTCGAGCTGTTAGGTGGCCCCCGTGGTGACTAGACGAATCTCTCATGAACTGCACAGCTCTTTCTTGTAAATTCTCCGTCTTTTCAGTTAATCCATCTTGATAGGAGTCTCGGGCAGTCGTCCATTCCTTAAAACATTGTCGAACCGGTTTTATAAGTCACCTCTTTAATGCTTAAGATTGTTCCAATTAATGTATCTGGCTTCAATCTCCCCCACAAATAGATTCACGTGCTGGCTACGCCTTATGTGCTCCAGACGATTGTGTCTCACTGCAGTGACAGACATCCTAGTCAGACAATGTTTTATATTTACGTATACATACGCACATTAATTTACAACTATTTATCTTGAGAAGGATTTGCCAATCTTGGCTTCAAGTAATCGTCATCTGCTAGTCTGTATGCGTGATAATTTCTTGACGATGTTGTTCCAGTGTTGTCTGTGACAGCCTCATAAAGCTGCTGGCCTTATCTTTTCACTTTAAAAATTCTAATTTTTGGATTTGTGCTTCATTCTGCATGCTGATAATCAACCGAGCAAGGTAGCGCAATGGTTAAGGCACTGGAGTGGATAAATTATGATCGAAACCTCCTCCGGCCATCCAGAATTAGGTTGTTCCTTGAATTTCCTAAGCCTCTTACTTCAGATGTCTGGATGGTTCCTCCGAAAATGACGTGGTCGACTTCCCGCCATCAAGTACTATCCGTAATTGTGTCTTCTTCTCCTCTTCATAGAGTAAACTTACAGTCTGTTCCGTCTTCACTAAAACTATTTGTTTCTCGATTATCCTACACCTGTCATTCCTGTTGTTTTATAACTGATTACTTGTTTGACCAATCTGTCTTCCTCCATTCTGTTGATACATTGTCTGATCAGTAGCATCCGGTCACATATTACTGGACATTAATATAGGGGGTCGGAGGAAGGTAGTGGCAAACCACCTACGCTAGGATCTTGCCTAGTCGGCGGTGCGTGTCTCCCGCATCGTCCCCTACGCTCCTCGGAGTATGGGACCTCATCATCATCAATATTAGGGGTGCCCACCCTTCGCCTTTATGATGGCTTCAGCTCAGCTGGGAAAACTTTCAGTGAGGTATCTGAATGTCTATAAAGAAATGGCAGCCAATTCTTTCTTAGCAGCCGACACCAGAGAAGGTAGTGATGTTGAATGCTGCGATCTAATGCCAAGTCGACATTTCAGCTCATCACAAACGTGTTCCATTGGGTCCAGGTCGAGTAATCCTTTATATTTCCTTGAAAATTGCATTTTGGCCTACTGTATTTTTCTTTTGTCTTTCTTGATTGATGTTGAAGATTCCATTCCATATGTTATAATAGGATTATCCATTAATTTGTAAAATTCTAACTTTGAGATCATCCTTATCTTGTCACCCATGGTTCCATATGTCATTTGAAACTTATTTCATTTATTAGTGACATCGGTTTCACATTCATAGCTTGTATCGCAACCTAACAGCTGAATATATGACACCTATTTTATTGGATTTCATCTAGTAGTCTTTTGGAGCGGACTGTAAACTTTCCTTTTAAAGCTATTAATTTAGTTTTTTACTGAAATTTTTAGATGGCAGTTCTCACATATTTGATTTAGACGTTGTATTAAAAACTAGAGGTCACTTTCTGCTGTGTGAATACTTATTTGGTCGCGGCAAAGAACAAGGTATCTATGTTTGTATTTTCTGGTAGTAATCTCACATCTTGGTGTTCCTCTCTAATGACATGACGGTACCATATACTGTAATGGTTCCTCTCCCTTTTGAATGTAGAGGTTTGGTGACTGCTTCATTTAGAACGTGTTCTCTTCTCCGATGAAGTGGTTCTTCATTGTCATTAGCATCTCTATAGGGCGATCTCATTCACTTGCATATGTTTTTAAAAGGAAATTCTCCTCTTTTTTTCCAATACTGTCATAATTTCTCAGAATTATGATGCCTGGACAGGTATTTAACACCATGCAGGTAGAATTTCCAGTGATCTACGACTTTCTGTGAATGTAATACTGATAAGAAGTTATTTTCGTAAATAACTGGACAACACTGGCATTATAAAGTGCTTAAAAAGATTTCCCTCCGCCATCTAAGCTATTTGGCAATAAATACAAGCGATGTCTTCGATGAATTAGTAAGACTTTGTGGGCATTAAAATTCTGTAACTGAGGAGTAGGAGTGTTGTGGGTTGGCAGGACAGCCAACACCGTGATATTAGAGGAAGCCGAAAGGCAAGCGTTTTAGCTCACACAGGTTGGCGTGAGGTCTGGAACAGGTCAAGGAAATTAGACTTTAGAAAATAACGGACGTAGCTGGTGGAATACTTAACTTTAATCCATAAATGATGAGCGTCGCTCTTGACGGTACATGTTTTACAGTATCAATAGTAACTGGTAATGGCGCCTTGCTAGATCGTAGCAAATGACGTAGCTGAAGGCTATGCTAACTATCGTCTCGGCAAATGAGAGCGTATTTTGTCAGTGAACCATCGCTAGCAAAGTCGGTTGTACAACTGGGGCGAGTGCTAGGAAGTCTCTCTAGACCTGCCGTGTGGCAGCTCTCGGTCTGCAATCACTGATAGTGGTGACACGCGGGTCCGACGTATACTAACGGACCGCGGCCGATTTAAAGACTACCACCTAGCAAGTGTGGTGTCTGGCGGTGACACCACAAGAAGGACTGTACTGAAGGGCTGTTAAGAAAAGTTCTAAGGTAAGTGAACATATAGGTAAACGTGTAAGTGAATATATAGGTAAACGTGCATGACTTATAGCATGGCTCCTGTGCATATGCGTAACAAATAAACACAACAAGAAAGGTGAATCTTCGGTTCAGGAGGAGCAAGACTCCATTTCCTTTTACGGCTTTCCAAATTTTGCATGGTTTCCGAGAACCATTCGAGGAGAATTACAGTGTATTGCTTTTTATACGACCTTGGCGGATGTCCTTTTCCATCAGTTTTAATCAGGACTAGTGTTACAAATCCAATCACTTAGCCTCCAATGATACATTGGAGTGTATCTGTTGTTTATTTTGCCAGTTAGATTCCCTACAAACACAAAAGACTAAGTTTATTTTCAAGCAACTCTTGCACCAATACGTTTTTCCAGCTCTTCTGAATCAAAAGTATGTACAAAACCCTGAAATGTTCCATATCTGTATCGTCAGAAAAAGAAATAAACAAAGAAGCAAAGCCTGCATGGAGTAATTTTGGTGATTCAAATAGTGCTTTAAAAACTAAACTCGATTTGTCCAAAAAGCGAAATATTTGCGATCATTCTGTATTACCATTTTGCTAAAAGATTTTGTTAAAATGTTCTGGACTAGCCCCCATTCGAATATCTGGGAGGAGACTGCCAAGTGGAAGGTGACCATGATAAAAATACTGAGTAATCAACGAAAGGATAACGTTCTATGAGTCGCGGGTGGCATATAAGACGTTTCAACGTGATAGAGAAGATAGAAAATTTGAATAGGAAAATGCAAAGGCTCGATCTAGATATAGTGGGGGGTCAGCGAGTGAAATGAAATGGAAAGAAGGCAATGATTTCTGGTCAGATGAATATAGGGTGTTGTCAAAAGTAGCAGAAAATAGTTTAACGGGAGTAAGATTCGTTATGAAGAGGAAGGTAGGCCGGAGTGTGAGCTACACTAGTAGTAAGTGGGCCAATTGGGTGCACTTGCAGATAATTTAATGACATTTTTATTTTCTTATAAACGACTAGGCTGAGCACAGTAGCAACGTAATTACTAATATTTTTAAATGGATGCAAGGTAACACAACCACAAAAATAAAAATTTTCAAAAATTTTAAATCATATATCAAATTCTGCAGCCCCAAAAAGCTACACATCAAACTTTAGATCGTGAAATTCGTTATCATTCTTTTTAAGCTTCTTCATTTCTTCATATTTTTAGTTTAATGTCACCATATTTAAAAATTGAAAGTGCTCAACACCAAGCTATAGAATTAAATGAACAAACTGATAACTACAGCTTCAATTGGAAGAGAAAGATAAAGAATGTCTACATTCAAAAGATTTTTCAGATGCCATAAAACAAGTTGTCCAAAATATTGATATAAAAACTATCTTTATTAATGAATCAGGATTATATTGCTTAATATTAAAATCAAAAAAGAAGAAGCAAAAGCACTTAGAGGTGCGAAAATCACTTTACTATACTTTCAACTACATTTTAAAAACAATTAAATTTTATGTATTTTTTGCCTTTCTAATTCTAACTACTTTTTTTCAAGCCTATTAAATTTATTCCTCTATAAATGTAAGTTGAAAATTGACTGTCTACAGCAAACAAACAAAAAATACTCCATAACAGAACTGTTACTTACAGTAAATTTGAATAACAATAATAGTTACAGATTTAATACACTGTACAAAATATGTAGATAAAAAATTAGAAGAGATTCAATAACCATAAGGCACTGTATCATAATTTTATCGAACAACTCTTTGATCATACTGAAATGCAAATTCTTTCTTAACCTGTTTGTTAACCAGATTTTTAGTATCAACATCGCTGGTTATCCGATTGTATTCTAACTGTATCTTTTATTTTACTTCACTTTCTAGTAGCCTTATCATAGATTCAGCATTCAATTTTTGAATATTCTTGTAATTTAATGTGAATTCATTTACATTCATTTCTGTATTCTTATCATTTTTCTCATAATAGTAATTTTTCGGACCTGTGGAAGCCCAATCTGTAATCCAATTATTTCCTAATTCATTAGTCCATTCACCTAACATACAACCTGTTTCCACAGTATTTTTACCATCATCAATATATACTACAGAATCAGTATCAAAATATGCAACAGATTCTCCCAGTTTATCTAACATATCATACAATCTTAGCCTTGCATTTGATGTAGTGAATGCAGCTATGAAAATATTTGTAGCTGCATTGTTTTCCACATAGTAATCCTTGAAATTGTACCTCATCTGAACCATCTGCTCTGTAATAAAATTTACATCTAAGTTATCTAATCGATCATCCAGTAATATCTCATAAAATCGTTGCAAATCTGTCACAAACTCTGTTTGACTCATATTTTGCCTTTGTCCAAATTAGCCCCCATAATGAATTAAGACATATCTTAGCAACAGCTCGTTTTCCAGGATTTTCCTTTATTCTATCACGATATAAGTCAATGTTCAATTTCTCTTTAACTGTCTTGATGTATTCTTCATCACTTTCAAAATTATGTGAACTAGTTTCTAATTTTATTTTCTTAAAGTCTTTCACATAATTTTTAAACATAATATTGCTTTTATGTTTAAAATCCCATACGTTATAGACGTCTAAATATTGCTTTTATGTTTAAAATCCCATACTTCATAGACTTCTATAATTTTATATCCTTTTTCTACAGCTTTCTTTACTTCATCTGTTACCCTAGTTCCAATAAAACTTCTTTCTTCATGACTGTGATTGCATTTACTTATTTGTTCTTCTGCACATATGACACACAAACGAAAAAATAGTTTTTCATTTTTATTGATTTGGATGCCTACAGGTACAACAGTATGATACAATTCTCTAGGAACCAGTACTTTACATTTTATTAAACCATACCAATTTTTAGAATACTATCTTGGTCTATGTATTTTTCTTTCATATTGCTCTGGATAATAATCATAATATTGCACAGTAGGATAAAGACTACATACATCAATGTATTTTAATTTTGAGCTAATAACATCTGGTTTAGCTCTTAATTTTATTGCATTTGTTCGTCCACCATTAAATGCATCTCTTGGTTTCAGTGGTTCAATAACTTCTGGTAAATGCTTTAATGTTTTAAGCGTTTTATACTCTGTTGAGTTCAGCCAGTCACATTCCCACATTTCCATTAAATTGCGTCCAGCATTTCGTATTTCTACACTTCTTGTTAAAGTCTTTTGATAAAGGTCATCCATCGTTTCCTTATTTTTATTGTTAATTGTCTCACTTTTGAAACACTTTTTACAGCCATGCCAATAACAACCATGGTACTGATAAACAGTGTTAGTTTCTTTATCAAATCCATCTACTTTTGCTCCTGAAACCCTTACTTCTCTACCATTAAGAGTATGTTGAATGTTGCTATTATTTAAACTGTCCAACCAAGCTGTCGATTTGATTCTTGAGTTTCTCCCGGCGTATTTGATAATCAAAATATCCACGGGTGTGCTGCCGGTCTATAGTGTCCAACGGGCACAATATTTCGGCGATCATACATGTCGCCATCATCAGGTGAACTGACGGACTCACCTCCAGCGAACGTGACGGCACGGAGATCCGTACGCTATGGCTGCTCAGAGGGAACTGGGTTCGGTCGCGGCGGCGGCCGATTTAAATACCCTTCGGCCGCGGCGCGCTCCCTCCGCCGTCCGCGCCCCGCGCCACGGTGGGACAGATTGCGACGGCGTCTGAGATGACGTCGGTGTGATGGCTCTGTCCACCGTGGTCGTCGCAACTATACGTTTGCTCGATTTACTCTTGATTAACCCAATCGCTGGTTCCCAAGACTTGCTAAGATTATAGCCACAGTCACGGTTTATGAGGTCGTCAATGGTGCGAATTTCGATGGCCTCTCTAACAACGCTGTCCCAGTATCTCAACGTCTGTACCAGAATCCTCGTGCGGTCATACTCCATGGCGTGATTTTCCGACAAACAATGTTCAGCGACCGCCGACTTGCTCGGATACATCAGTCGAGTGTGCCTCTGGTGTTCACGGCATCGATCCTCGACGGTACGCATCGTCTGACCAATATACGACTTGCCACATTGACACGGAATCTGGTACACGCCGGCCTTCCTCAAACCGAGGTCATCTTTGGCGCTCCCCACCAGTGCACGAGTTTTATTTGTAGGACAAAACACAGTTCCGACCTGGTGTTTCTTCAGAATGCGGGCGATTTCCCCGAGAGTGCGCCTGTGTATGGAATAAATGCAGTGCCTACCTCTAAACTCCATACACCCCAACATCAAATTCACTATGGAGACTGAAACGGAGGGTAAATTACCTTTCCTTGACGTCTTGGTCAAGAGAAGGGCTGACGGCACCCTAGGTCATGGGGTGTATCGGAAGACAACGCACACTGATCTGTATTTGCACGCAGACAGCTGCCACCACCCTTCACAGAGGAACGGGGTACTTAAAACTCTAGTACATAGGGCGCGCACTATCTCTGACGCAGAGAGTCTACCCCAGGAATTGGAACACCTGAGAACTGTATTTCGAAAAAATGGGTACTCAGAGTGGCAGATTCAACGTGCTCTCCGCCCAACCACTGCAGCACAACCTGTTGAGATGGATGAAGTCACGAGGGAGGAGGTAGGCACTGCATTTATTCCATACACAGGCGCACTCTCGGGGAAAATCGCCCGCATTCTGAAGAAACACCAGGTCGGAACTGTGTTTTGTTCTCCAAATAAAACTCGTGCACTGGTGGGGAGCGCCAAAGATGACCTCGGTTTGAGGAAGGCCGGCGTGTACCAGATTCCGTGTCAATGTGGCAAGTCGTATATTGGTCAGACGATGCGTACCGTCGAGGATCGATGCCGTGAACACCAGAGGTACACTCGACTGATGTATCCGAGCAAGTCGGCGGTCGCTGAACATTGTTTGTCGGAAAATCACGCCATGGAGTATGACCGCACGAGGATTCTGGTACAGACGTCGAGATACTGGGACAGCGTTGATAGAGAGGCCATCGAAATTCGCACCGTTGACGACCTCATAAACCGTGACTGTGGCTATAATCTTAGCAAGTCTTGGGAACCAGCGATTGAGTTAATCAAGAGTAAATCGAGCAAACGTATAGTTGTGACGACCACGGCGGACAAAGCCATCACACCAACGTCATCTCAGACGCCGTCGCAATCTGTTCCACCGTGGCGCGGGGCGCGGACGGCGGAGGGAGCGCGCCGCCGGCGGAGGATATTTAAATCGGCCGCCGCCGCGACCGAACCCAGTTCCCTCTGAGCAGCCATAGCGTACGGATCTCCGTGCCGGCACGTTCACAGGAGCTGAGTCCGTCAGTTCACCTGATGATGGCGACATGTATGATCGCCGAAATATTGTGCCCGTTGGACACTATAGACCGGCAGCACACCCGTGGATATTTTGATAAGCTATCGATTGCTTACTCTAATTTTCCTTCTGTTCTTTATCCAATACAGCAATTGTATTTTTCGGTAAATATTAAGATCTGTAAACTGTCATAAAAACGCCAGCAATAGTTAAATAACAGAATGGATCACTGTTAGAAATTTCCAGAACTTGTTTTCTTAATTCCAAACAACCTCTTCTTAATATATCTACATCAGAATTATAGTACTCTTTTAATTTCTTTCTTCATATTGAACACATAATTTTCTTTAACTCTGGAGCTGTGCCATTTAAGAAATGCTTCTGTATCTTTTGGTTTCATAGTGTCATCACAGTAATATTCAGTATCAGGAATTGGTCCTATGTAGTTTTCATATTCTGGCTTTTTGAATAAATGAGGTAAGTAACCTTTCTCCAGTTCTTTTAAATCAAAAGTTTTTGGAAAAGTGCTGAGTGGTCCTTGGATAAAGTTACAACTATCTATAATTTTTATACCTTACTGTTTGATCTCCAATAACATTAATTTAGTTCCTTTGTAGATGGTATATGGCCTTATTGTATTTTCAACACAATACTTCAAAATAAATTGGGAATCGTAATCTTTTGCATAGTGAGCTAGGAATGTGTGATAACTGTTCTTTTCAGATATCATCCACTTCATCATTTATCTTAAATTTATAAACAGTATCACCTTAAAATTGTAGACAATTATAAGATTTGGAATGTGTGTTCCAGTTTCTTGAGTTGCTTCATAATCAAACCACATGTATCTTTCAGTATAGGTACAATTCACTTTCTTTGGAAAGCCTTTCTTACAACATTTATACACAACCTGTGTCGCCTGGCCACCAAGAGCTGTTCCAAGAAGAATTGATTCACGGATCCAGTTATATGGCTCCTTCCGTGTATAGAGATTTTACGACTATGACGAGTGGGGCCTGAAGATAGCACCAATATAATGCCGAAACTGATATCACATATAAGTTCATAAAATAAAATAAATTTCTACAATACATATGGCTGTTGGTAAATTATTGTATCAAGAAGAAAATACTTTTGTTGCATTTTCAGCGGAATTTCTTGTAGGTACTAACCAAAGCAGAGGTGACAGTAGATCTTTTTGAATGGTCGCCATGCAATTGTGGGCGCGAAGGGGCTCCACCTACTATTTACAAAGAATATGAGCACATGCTTCCCTTTAGGACGGCACTTCCCCTCCAGCACTGCACGTTTCCCCTACAGCACCAGCCTGTAACCCTGACCACTACCCTCTCCCCACGCTTGCCCTGCCGCATCTACCATCCATGTTGTCCTCTGCGCGCGCTACTTAAGAATGATGTTGTACTGGTCGCCGGACACGTCAGAGCTTACAAGAGGAAGACCTCAGACACGGCCAACCGATTCCGCTCAAATTTGACAGGTCGCTTCTGTACAACCTAAAACGAAGGAATCTAAGTTGTTTTGGGTCAACACCCCGAGTTTTTTAGAAAATCACTCCTAAAGGTTGTGAAGAGGAATCGACTCAAGATTGGAGGGTTCGATAGATAATTGTAAATAGAGCATTTTTCATCATCGGGTATGGGGTCCGCAAACGCAAACTTTCCCAGAAATCGAGGAAAGAAACTTATACAACTGCCGCTCCTGTATCCACATGGTAAACGCTATTCGCCGACAGCGCTGATAGCGCACCGGCCAAGGTAACTGGCTGGGACTCGAAGAACCCGGGTTCGAATCTCGAAAGATATGACCCAACAAACAATAACTAGTTACTACAGCATACAAAGACGAGCTAATTACTACAAACAACTCGTACATACAGTACTCGTCATGTATTACTTACGAAAGGACACTGTATTCATTCACAAAACGTATTTCATGCGGCGCATTAACGATGGAAAAATCACTACATGTATCCGCGAGGTTCGCTGCAGCCTAATGACAAAAAACAATTATTTCCGATTGACTTCTATAAGGCTCGTGCTGGACACCTTCACTCTTCCAGGTTCACAACTATGATATGACGAAGAGGCAACCGGGACAACTTAACTCTCCGCACGTGCATTCTGTCCCGTGTCTCGCTATAAACAAGCGTTGCGCGGTTGGCTATCTGTGATCCATTGTGAGGAATTCGCAGCACTCTTACTCGGAGTTGTTTTCATGTGACAAGGCTTAAAAGTTTAATACTTTACTAACTCACGGCGATTGGGAAATTAGTTTGCGTACCTTATTATTATCATTCCTTATTGATTTACTTACCTTGTTAACTCTCCTATCCCTATTAATTGAGATATGGAAAAATACAGACGAAAACAATGACATCTGCTAGGTTTCTTCGAGATTCGAACACGGTATTTTCGATTCCCAGCCAATTACCTTGGCCATTGCGCTATCGGCGGTGCCGGCGAAAAGCGTTTTGCATGTCGGTACAGAAGCGGCAGTTGTAAAAGTTTCTTACCCCAAGTTCTGGATAAGTATGCGTTTTCGGACCCCATACCTGATGATGAAAAATCCTCTACTTACAATTATCTATCGATCCCGCCAATTTTGAGTTGATTCTTCGTCATAACCTTTAGGGGTGATTTTCTCAAAAACGAGGGGGTGTTGACCGAAAATATCTTAGATTCCTTCGTTTTAGGCTGTACACAAGCGATCTGCCAAATTTGAGCCGAATCGCTTGGCCGTGTCTGAGGCCTTCCCCTTGTCAGTCCCGGCAGACAGACTGTGACGGTGGCAGGTGAGCAGCGCTGGCGCTCGTGCCGGCAGGAACCTGGGCCACAACGCGTTCCCCGTGCTGCCGACGGCCGGCCTGGAGCGCCTGCTGGTGCTGAAGGTGTTCAACAACGGCGCGCTGCGCGAGTTCCCGCCGCCGGAGCGGTTCCCGCGCGTGCAGCGGCTGATGCTGGCCTACGCCTACCACTGCTGCGCCTTCCTGCCGCTGCTGCCGCCGGACCCGCCGCCCAAGCCACCCCTCAAGGACTCCGTCATCTTCCCGGAGGACCCCGAGTTCGACATGAGCCTCTGGAACTCCAGCCTGACCGACCTGTGGCCGCAGCTGCGTCAGTACCTTTACATCATCTCACTGTGTTTGTATCTCTGCCCTGCAGCTCGTTACAGTTTTAGCGCTTTTATTCTATCTTATTCACTGTGCAGCCTGTGCTTAGACATAAGGTAAGCTATAGTTACGAACAGGCTCGCTGACTCCTAACTGGGTTAAAGTTTTATCCACAGCCGTATTTTAAAACACTCACTGCTTTCACTGCCCTGATTATTTGGCGTTTGACTTGTAAGTCCGAAAGCAAAAGGAGAACGGATCACAGACAGTATTTCTTTTGCATGTCATTAGCTTCTCGTTGTGATGATAGACTTATCTGTAGCGTAGACCAGCGTCTAAGTAATGTTAGAACGTGAAAGTTTAGTTGCGAGTTGATTAAGCCAACGAGTGTGTAGGTGTGACTGTAGACTGATCTGTAAAGTAGTGAGAGATATAGATTAGGCTGGAGAGTGAGAGTTCAGTTTCGAGTTGATAAGCCACTGTATTAGATTAGCAACTGAGACGCTTAAATTAGTAATTGAGTTTTGCTAGTTCTGGAGCAAAATAACTGATGATGGTCGAAGTAGAGAGGATATAAAATGTAGACTGGCAATGGCAAGGAAAGCGTTTCTGAAGAAGAGAAATTTGTTAACATCGAGTATACATTAAAGTGTCAGGAAGTCGTTTCTGAAAGTATTTGCACGGAGTGTAGCCATGTATGGAAGTGAAACATGGACAATAAATAGTTTGGACAAGAAGAGAACAGAAGCTTTCGAAATGTGGTGCTACAGAAGAATGCTGAAGATTAGATGGGTAGATCACGTAACTAATGAGGAGGTACTGAATAGAATTGGGGAGAACAGAAATTTGTGGCACAACTTGACTAGAAGAAGGGATCGGTTGGTAGGACATATTCTGAGGAATCAAGGGATCACCAATTTAGTATTGGAGGGCAGCGCGGAGGGTAAAAATCGTAGAGGGAGACCAAGAGACGAATACACTAAGCAGATTCAGAAGGATGTAGGTTGCAGTAGCTACTGGGAGATGAAGAAGGTTGCACAGGATAGAGTAGCATGAAGAGCTGATCAAACCAGTCTCTCGACTGAAGACCACATCAACAACAACAAGCCACTGTATGTGTCGTTTCTTTGGTCTTCAGTCCAGAGCCTGTTTTGAATGAATGGTTCAAATAGCTCTGAGCACTATGGGACGCAACAGCTGAGTTCATGAGCCCCCTAGAACTTAGAACTACTTAAACCTAACCAACCTAAAGACATCACACACATCCATGCCCGAGACAGGATTCGAACCAGCGACCGTAGTGGTCGCGCGGTTCCAGACTGAAGCACCTAGAACCGCTCGGCCACACCGGCCGGCAGAGACTGGTTTGATGCAGCTCTCCATGCTGCTCTATCTTGTGCAAGCTTCTTCATCTCCCAGTACCTACTGCAGCCTACATCCTTCTGAATCTGCATAATGTATCCATCTCTTGGTCTCCCTCTACGATTTTTACCCTCCACGCTGCCCTCCAGAACCAAATGGGTGATCCCTTGATGCCTCAGAACGTGTCCTATCAACTTATCCCTTCTTCTAGTCAAGTTATGCCACAAATTTCTGTTCTCCCCAGTTCTGTTCAATACCTCCTCATTAGTTATGTGATCTACCCAACTAATCTTCAGCATTCGGCATTCTTCTATAGCACATTTCCAAAGCTTCTATCGTCTTCTAGTCCAAACTATTTATCGTCCACGTTTCACTTCCATACATGGCTGCACTCCATAAAAATACTTTCAGGATCGACTTCCTGACACTTAAATCTATACTCGATGTTAACAAATTTCTCTTCTTCAGAAACGCTTTCCTTGCCATTGACAGTCTACATTTATATCCTCTCCACTTCGACCATCATCAGTTATTTCGCTCCCCAAATAGCAAAACTCATTTACTACATTAAGCGTCTCATTTCCTAATCTCATACCCTCAGGATTACCCGATTTAATTCGACTACATTCCATTATCCTCGTTTTGCTTTTGTTGATGTTCATCGTATATCCTCCTTTCAAGCCACTGTCCATTCCGTTCAGCTGTTTTTCCAGGTCCTTCGCTGTCTCTGACAGGATTACAATGTCATCGACGAAACTCAAACTTTTTATTTCTTCTCCATGATTTTAATTCATACTCCAGATTTTTCTTTTGTCTCTTTTACTGCTTGCTCAATATACAGATTGAATAACATCTGGGGTAGGCTACAATCCTGTTTCACTCCCTTCCCAACCACTGCTTCCCTTTCATGCCTTTCGACTTTTATAACTGCCATCTGGTTTCTGTACAAATTGTAAATAACCTTTCGCTCCCTGTATTTTACCCCTGCCACCTTCAGAATTTGAAAGAGAGTATTCCAGTCAACATTGTCAAAAGTTTTCTCAAAGCCTACAAATTCTAGAAACAAAGGTTTGCCTGTCCTTAATCTATTTTCTAAGATAAGTCGTAGGGTCAGTATTGCCTCACGTATTCCAACATTTCTACGGAATCCAAACTGATCTTCCCCGAGGTCGGCTTCTACCAGTTTTTCCATTCGTCTGTAAAGAATTCGTGTTAGTATTTTGCAGCCATGCCTTGTTAAACTGGTAGTTCGGCTATTTTCACATCTGTCAACACCTGTTTTCTTTGGGATTGGAATTATTATATGTATATGAAGAGGAAATCGTAGATGTGGTGACAGAGTGATCTGTAACGTAGACCGAGGTCGAGGTCGAGGTCAGGTTATCAGATGACGTTCTGGTTGTGTGTGTTGAAGCGGGTCCGCAGCTCGTGGTCGTGCGGTAGCGTTCTCGCTTCCCGCGCCCGGGTTCCCGGGTTCGATTCCCGGCGGGGTCAGGGGTTTTCTCTGCCTCGTGATGACTGGGTGTTGTGTGATGTCCTTAGGTTAGTTAGGTTTAAGTAGTTCTAAGTTCTAGGGCACTGATGACCATAGATGTTAAGTTCCATAGTGCTCAGAGCCATTTTTGTTGAAGCGGTATCAAACGCTTCACTTAATCCCAGCTTACAGGCTTCTTGTTTTATTCATTAACTTCTCCATACAACAGAGGAGAAGCCAGAGCAAACATGACGCAGATATTTCTTAACTGATCAACTATTGACGACTAATATTATATATCAGGAGATATCAGTAGATTTTACAACGGTACAATGTCCCATCATCATGAAAATAAAAGAAGGAAAATGCCTGGGGAGAATGTATGGATAAGAAGAATACTTCAGTACATCTCCCAGATAAAATAAACTCTGAAATCGACAACATACTCAGAACTGATGAGACTTGTGGAAAATAGGAAAAAATGAAAAACGAGAATCGCTGCCAACAAATCTTCGGATTGACTACATAAAGAAAAAGACTTTCATTTTCAGTGTCTATTCACTATTGTTCACATTGGTGCCTTGGTTCCTGTCATCTGGGCGATTTATATTACCGATTAAGTTTTCTGACGATGTAACAGTTGTAACGTACCCATTTTTCACACAACAATAAATCATATTCTTTTTTGACAGTTTCCAAAATGCTACTCGAGGCAGGTGTAATGAATGTGCGCAACGGAAAATAATAAACGCTAAAATGAAGATTTGTCCCTGTCTCACTACCCCCTGAAGCACATCTCAGGATCTCTTAATGGACTTTAACATATAAATTACAATCTAAACATAAATGAATGATTAAGGCGATTAATACTACTAAATGATAAACGTTGTTCCTGCTTATACATTTATTGTAGATTAAACAAAAACCCTTTATATCACAAAGTTTACACTTCCTAAGTAAAATTACTCTGCCCCTTATTATGACTGCGCGATCTAATATTAATAACGCGAAATGACTGACATCATCTACGTACCAAACACTAGAAGACACTACTTTGAAAGATCATCTACGGTGGTGTGGAACCTCAGTGGAAATACACTAACGTGATCACAGCTGTTTAGCTTTATAGCCCTAATAAGCCGAAGCAATTTGTGATGTCACCGTATGTACTGCGTCTGGTGCGTCGGCGTGCTGGTTCTCGTACACGACTGCGTCGATGGAATAACTTCAGTCACAAAATAAAAACTCTTTCAAACACTAGGACGGCAGAAGGCCGTCCTCTAATATACTCTAATACTCTCCTCTCTGTGTTCTACAGACGAGAAACGTGAACTCCCAGCCACAAGGACGGAGTTCAGATAACGTCTCAATGTAAGTATAGGCAGAGGAAGTTCTCTCAATTACTGAACGCCGTGTACACAACGACGACTTCTAACCCAGAAGTGAAGTCCAGAATGGTATAGGTTCGCAACAGTATAGCGCCTAACTGTTCTAACTATAAACTCTCCTGAGAGTCACACACACGGGCTCTCACGACGGAAGGCCTCGTCTCTCCACTGCTGGCTCCCCAGCAAGGCGCGGCTCCCCACCCTCGTAATTCCGAAAACGATTCATATTCCCGAAACCACGGAATATTCTCCCTCTCTACAGATTCTTCCGAACGCCGACCAACCATATTTTAGTCTTTTGTCATCCAGCGCGGAGAATTTGCGACGAAAATCCTATACTCGTACAATGGTACACTTCTGAGTAAAAATCCTTGGAAATAACCCAGCCTGCGTGGTTTCCAAAGTGACGCTTCCTCGTTCCTCTCAGCTGCGTCCAAGATTTTCGTAGTTTCCGAAGTATAGTCCTTCCCGTCCGGCAACAAACCTGCCGGTCGCGACTCTACTGTGCCCCAGCGCTCTGGTGTCACACGTCCGTCTTGCTACTTCCTGTGTTTAAGCAGGACCAGCACACCTGTGTGGGCCTTCCACCCAGGTCTTGAGTTCCGCCTGTCGTTTCATTTCCACTGTCGTTCCAACCTCTACTAGTATGCAATAAGCGTTAACAATTATTTGCAAGGCGTACTTGACAATGTCAGTCTCCTTTATATATTCATATATACGATGTACAACCTATCAGATGATACCTAAATGTATTTGTAGATCACGGTAAAGTATGTAGATGGGTGCTTGTTAGATGCGAAATTATAGCCACCCTACAAGATAACACAGGATGTATTTTTGAATTGAAAACCGACAGTGCACACACTGAAGGCGTACTTCCTAACGCCATGAGCAGTTCGCTAACGTAGTGATCTCGTGCAGCGCTTCGTGTGGCGCTCGCTGTCTTACTCCACTGCAAAGCACTTTTCCACTTCTGGGGAAGAGCTCTTGCGCCGCACCTTTCCTTTTCGACTCTTCGGGGCAGGGTCTGAAACCCCTTAGTCACGCCGACTACCCACTATCAAATTGGTGCCGTAGAGAGGTTTCTTTCTACTTGCCCAGCACTTTCTCTATTTGAGAGCGCAATATCACGCATTACAATTGTAGCAAAGAGCCAAGTATTCTACTGCGCTTTTAGAACAGTGCAACTGCATGCCTTATCTTTTTAACACAAATTCAACAAATGCAGAATGCTATAAATCATTGGCTTATGCGTGGGCGTAACGTGACTATAACTTGTCATAATACTTTACATAACATGTGTTTTTTTTATTTCTTTTTTTCTTTTTTCGGTGTCCGACGAGTTCAAGATTTAAAATTCCTTTCTGGAAACGTGCAACGTTTAAGATGTACATATGCATCAGCTCGCCACAAACCATGTTTTGATTTTCGTTCCAAGTATTTTAACATTCATACAGCCAAACACGGTGACATGTTACATTGTAACTAATATATAGATATCAATAGATGCCTGGTGACTGGAAGGTCTACGCATCGCCTTTAAGCGTGGCGAGCAGGCAATGACTATCTGCTGTAAGGTTAAAGCTGAAAATTAGAATGGTTACGTGTCCTGTGATAGGACACTTCTACTGAACTCGGAAAAATGAGGAAACCTGCGAAAAAAGGGAAACCCAAGGAGCGAACATGAAGTCTTTGAGCGTAAGCAGGTACAGAAGAAGTACGTAGGTGATGCAGCGAGAGTTCATAAAAAAATTCAATTTCTACGAGAAGTAAGTAGCGCCGACGCTGATTGCGGAGAAGCAAGACGTGAAAATGCAAAGTCCTACATCACTGTTCGAAATTACCGCCATCGATTCGCCGCACCTATGGCTGAAGCTGAAAGAACTGACTGTTCAAAAAAACATGCGGTTTCCCCTCAGTTGAGGCAGGCAAATAATGCCGCGTGACGGACTTCGAAGAGCATTACTGAATTATCCGAAGTGTGCTCGTCTTCCTTCGTGTGTCGCCCCAGGCGATGGTACCTAGCCATTTTTGGTAAATACTTGTCTCCTGTACGGCATTTGCTGCTGGCGGCAGTGTTGTTACTTCTCCTTTTTTCGAAATGGGTAATCCCTGCTTGAATGTCTCTCCTCAGCGTTCCCGAGCCTATCAGACCACGTACTTACAACAGGGTTGATACATCTCGGTCACTGGAAACCAACGGAGACCGATATTTAAGGTAACAGCAGTCTTCAGTTGTTCCAAGCTCGGCGAGAGGCATAGAACGTTTGCGTTTCTGCTGCCTGTTCAACAGTATCTGTTAACACTTCTCCATTTGCCTGTCGGTCTCTGCCACATTAACACTGACAGCTATTGTCGCTGATCACGACAAACGACCGAAACTGGGTCAAGTGGCTCTAAGCACTATGGGACTTAACATCTGAGGTCACCACTATCAGTCCCCTAGAACTTAGAACTACTTAAACCTAACTAACCTAAGGACATCACACAAATCCATGCCCGAGGCAGGATTCGTACCTGCGACCGTAGCAGCAGCACGGTACCGGACTGAAGCACCTAGAACCGCTCGGCCACAGCAGCCGACGACCGAAACTGGTCATCATCTATATTATAATGCAATTTTCACTGAATACACCTCGCAACCAAATTAAAGGATCACTCTTTCGAAACCCCGTAATTATTTCCCATTGCGACGCATAACTTTGAAATTTGGTCCGCAAGTCCGTGCAGCCTTCCTCTGCAGTGAAGCAAAAGCGTGGCGCCCTGCGACGTCACCCTCGGGCTCAGCGACGCTTCACACATTAAGATGTCAACAGATGCGGAAAAACGACCGAAGCTCAGAAATTCATGAAAGCTGCAAGTTGGTTTAATGACATTACATTGCCATCAAATTTCACCACAATTCTGACCAACGACACGGTGGACGTGTCGTACGATAGAAAGGGTGTCGCTAGTCCTCCACCCCTTATTTCGATGCCTCCGCTGTGGAAGCTAGAACTGTGACACCCAGCTTTGAAATCACGCAGTTTCCTTATGTGAGACCGAGGAAAATATAGGCACACCCCTGCTCGGAATCGAGACAAAAAGGCCTCAAGTAGCGGCATAAAGGGCTTCAACCAACTCTTCTGTTGAGGAATTGATTCCCACACATTGTGCAATCTACAACGGCAGTTCGCAGTGCAATGAGCTTCAGGAAGATTCTTGACAATCATTAACACTGATGACACCCCATGGAGGCATCAACCCTTCTCTAAAGACATCGTGGACCAGTAATCCCACTGAACGTAATTGGATCCCTTTGGAGTCCAGTGCGACAACAGTTTTTTTGTTGTGGTGTACTTTTTAGAACCACAAGGGACCGTTCAAAACCATACGCCGAAATCTGAGAGCGGTCCGAAGCCAAAAATGGGGTTTATGCTGTTGCAGCCCTCCTGTTTTGCATCCTCCTGTGACGTGATCTTGAACGGGTGCGACATGACACATGCATGAACAAAACAGCAAACGGTTCCTCTAAGACGCCCTAGTGCGGCAGCTCCCTCAAACCTACCTGCCCACATTTGTTGATCACTTTAAAAAATGTACCTGCACAGAGAAGATCCATAACGAGAGTCCTAGGCGTCGGCAGATAGGCAACCACTGACAACTTTCATTCCATTATGCTTACTAGCAGTCGCCCAGGACTCGCTCATGAGTTTTCTCTGTGTAAGTACATTTTTAAGATGCTCAACAAACGTGAGGAAGTGGCACTGAGGGACCTGCCACACTGGGACGTCTTAGAGGAACCGTTTCCGTTTCATTCATGCATGTGTCAATGTCCACCCCTTCATGATTCCGCCACAGGAGGGCACAAAACAGGAGGGCTGGAACAGCATAAGCACCATTTTCCACTTCGGATCGCTTTCAAATTTCGTTGAAGGGTTTTTAGTGGTCCCTTGTAGTTCTACACTGCTGATATAAACGGGTATTCATTGGATAAATATGTTATACTAGAACTGACATGTGATTACATTTTCACGCAATTTGGGTGCATAGATCCTGAGAAATCGGTACCCAGAACAACCACCTCTGGCCGTAATAACGGCCTTGATGCGCCTGGGCATTGAGTCAAACAGAGCTTGGATGGCGTGTACAGGTACAGCTGCATATGCAGTTTCAACACGATACCACAGTTCATCAAGAGTAGTGACTGGCGTATTGCGACGAGCCAGTTGCTCGGCCACCATTGACCAGACGTTTTCAATTGGTGAGAGATCTGGAGAATGTGCTGGCCAGGGCAGCAGTCGAACATTTTCCGTATCCAGAAAGGCCCGTACAGGACCTGCAACATGCGGTCGTGCATTATCTTGCTGAAATATAGGGTTTCGCAGGGATCGAATGAATGATAGAGCCACGGGTCTTAACACATCTGAATGTAACGTCCACTGTTCAAAGTTCCGTCAATGCGAACGAGAGGTGACTGTGACGTGTAACCAATGGCACCCTATACCATCACATCGGGTGATACGCCAGTATGGCGATGACGAATACACGCTTCCAATGTGCGTTCACCGCTGTGTCGCCAAATACGGATGCAGCCATCATGAACAGAACCTGGATTCATCCGAAAAAATGATGTTTTGCCATTCGTGCACCCAGGTTCGCCGTTGAGTACACCATCGCCGGCGCTCCTGTCTGTGATGCAGCGTCAAGGGTAACCGCAGCTATGGTTTCCGAGCCGATAGTCCATGCTACTGCAAACGTCGTCGAACTGTTCGTGCAGATGGTTGTTGTCTTGCAAGCTTCCCCATCTGTTGACTCAGGGATCAAGACGTGGCTGCAAGATCCGTTACAACCATGCGGATATGATGCCTGTCATCTCGACTGCTAATGATACGAGGTCGTCGGGATCCAGCTCGGCGTTCTGTATTTCCCTCCTGAACCCATCGATTCCATATTCTTCTAACAGTCATTGGATCTCGACCAACGCGAGCAGCCATGTCGCGATACGATAGACCGCAATCGCGGTAGGCTAAAATCCGACCTTTATCAAAGTCGGAAACGTGATGATATGCATCTCTCCTCCTTACACGAGGCATCACAACAACGTTTCACCAGGCAACGACGGTCAACTGCTGGTTATGTATGAGAAATCGGTTGCAAACTTTCCTCATGTCAGCACGTTGTAGGTGTCGCCACCGGCGCCAACCTTGTGTAAATGCTCTGGAAAGCTAATCATTTGCATATAACAGCATCTTCTTCCTTTTCGGTTAAATTTCGCGTCTGTGGCACGTCATCTTCGTGGTGTAGCAGTTTTAATGGCCAGTAGTGTACAATCGCTTGAGGCCTGTGTCGATCCTGAGTGCCTGTGTGTCTGAAACGCTTCCCTCAGACACACATACGACCACGTGATTTCAATGCAGGGCGTCGTGGTTCCAACCCCCATCTTGGAGACATCACAAAAATTCTGGTAAGTGCCGACCTTCCCACCGTGTGACACATCAACCGCAGTGCTGGGCAGAATTGTAGTGAAATTTGGTGACAGTGTGACATCATTAACCCACCTTACAGCTCACATGAAGCTCCTAGCTCTGGCCTTTTTTCAGCATGTGTCGACATCCTGCTGTCTGAAGAGTCTCCGAGCCAGAGGGTGAGGCCGCAGGGCGTCAGCTTCTGCACACTTATAGAAGAAGGTTTTAGGCATCTTTGAGCTGAAATTCAGACTTGTACGTCGAAATGGTAAATAATTGCGGGGTTTCGAAAAGTGAAACTTAATTGTGTTGCACAGTGTAAATAATCAGGTATAGCTTTACGACGGTTGCTACATCTCTCCCCAGACCTTATTGTAACCTGGTTGTCAACGGAAAGTAGGATTCGGTTGTGATTGTGGACGGGGCCGTAATCAATTACTATTGGTTGCCTTTTACAGTTACACACAATTTAAATCAGTTATTCGAGCCGGCCGTAGTGGCCAAGCGGTTAAAGGCGCTACAGTCTGGAACCGCGCGGCCGCTACGGTCGCAGGTTCGAATCCTGCCCCGGGCATGGATGTGTGTGATGTCCTTAGGTTAGTTATGTTTAAGTAGTTCTAAGTTCTAGGGGACTGATGACCTTAGCAGTTAAGTCCCATAGTGCTCAGAGCCAGTTATTCGAGCCTCAACAATAAATAAAAAATAACACACATTATTATAGAAGGAATAAGGAACAGTGTAAATAATAGTGTTTTCAGTGAGTTACAACTTAGCAAATCACCATTAAATACAGATACAACAGATAATGTTTTAAAAGCAAGCCACTGCGGTCTGGCCAGAAGGCCTTACACGCCAGGAATGGCAATAAATTAAGGATTGTTTAAAACTCGCTGCAACTTACAAATTACAGGTATTGAAATATTAAAGGAAGTCGCCACAAACACATCAGACTGCATCAGAAGCCAGGAATGACATTAAATGAGGTTTTAAAAGCTTACTCCTAAAATACCAGTACCAAATTAGAATTTTAAAGCAAATGACCACAATCACGGCTGAAGGCCTTACACGCCAGAAACGGCAATAACATAAAAAAAATTTGAAACCTGCTGTAAACAGCAAATACAATCACAAAAGTTAATTTAAAAAACAAGCAACTGATCCAGACAGTGCTCCAGGAATCGACCTCTGACAAGGTCCGGCAACAAACACTTTCGTGAGTGATGAAAGAAGCAGCCAAGAGTTGCATCCACTTCACAAGATGGTAACTCAAACTACTGGCTGTCTAAAGAATGACTAATGATAATCTTGCTGAAGCTACCTGACGACCGCCGGAATAATCAAATCCAACGATGGAACAATACGCGATCTGCACTATGTCCCCAGAATACTGTGTTTAGAGCGCCCGGAACGAGAAAGGAACCACTACCACCAGAGTAGAAAGTAATCCAGTCACTGCTTTCACCTCAAGACACTACGAGCAGCAACACGAACCCCAGTCACTGGAGAATCGCGAGATATCACAAAGGTGGAGGTTTCCCTACTTGGCTTGGAATGCACTCATCTTAAAGGTTGCTGGATCCGGTTTACGACGAGGTCGTGCACCCTCGTGACCACAGCCCTTCCATCTGGCAGTCCATGCGTGCCGCCATTGGTCCCGACGTGTTCTCATACTGCGCGGACCTGGCTCCTCCTGGGTCCCCAACCGAACTGGCTCACTCACACGACCCGGAAAAAACGACATCGCCCCAAAGATAGGGCAACAGTTACTACATATCGATAACGGCCGCTGCTGCCACCAGCGGACAGGCAACGCTTGCGAAACCGAGTGGCGCCAGTCAACACGAGAAGACAAACAACCACAACCGTGCCAACTAAACGATACCGTCTGGCCTCCAACAGAGGGCGGAAACCTACAAACAGCACAAACGCGAGCAGCAGCACAGCTCACATCTGTCACCATTTATAAATCTTATTTCTGAAAAGAAGCAAATCTATCGGTAAAAACATAGTCTTTGATAGTGCTGCTTTTGCTTCCAGGAGCGTCTGACATAATCATATCATTCTAAGGTTAGGGGCCGGTGACGTGCTTACTTGTGATCGCTGCAGCCAGTGTTTTACAAGTTACGTGCTTTTAGTGATCCCTCACGTAGCGTCTATTAAACAGATTCGTTTCCTAAGTGACAGTTTAATCGTAATGCAAAGCTACCAGCGGAAGGATACTATGAAACTGGAGTTCGCCTACATCAATGAACAGCCAACAGCTCTCAAAATTCAGAAATACGTAATAACCTACATGAAACTAAGAAGGGATCAAGTAGATAGTGTGTAACATAATACTGACGAGTATGTCTACTTTTTCAAACTCAGTATACTAGCGATTAATCCATGGGCATATTGGTAACTTTGAAGTAACATTTGCCACATCCTCTGTCGC
Source organism: Schistocerca cancellata (assembly GCF_023864275.1). Classification (NCBI taxonomy): domain Eukaryota; kingdom Metazoa; phylum Arthropoda; class Insecta; order Orthoptera; family Acrididae; genus Schistocerca; species Schistocerca cancellata. The sequence continues at coordinate 191,619,167 of NC_064633.1, forward strand.
TAAGTTAACTGTTAGTATAGTGGAAGGCAATTTGACAAAAGTGCGGATCTTTCAATTCCGTTTGTAAATTCCCAACGAAGTAATAAAATTCAGACTTATCGAAACCTTCGTGCGTTTGGGAACGAGGTCTAGGCAGTTCTGTCCGTTCCCCGTCCCAAATTCAATCAGATCTGTCAAAATAAAAGTTAAAAAAATCGATTCCGTCCCTAATGAATATTGAGAGTTATCAAGCGTAAATTGCAAACATGGAGCAACTGCCAGCATGCTTCATACGTAATGAAACAAATCACGTTAAACAGGACGGCCCTAGACGAGAATTCCATCTTGAGCTCAACCTAACTAAACAAAGACCTTTATTTTCTGATGTAGTAGTAAGAATAAGTGGAAAACCGACGGCAAACGGTACCACTTCAGCTGAACGTAATTCAGTTGCTGTTAATGACACCGAGAGCGTAAATAATGGACATGAAAACAGTGGTGATGTTCCTAATGTTCTAAACGAACGTGCATTTCAGTCTTCAGATGTACATGGAAAGAATCATAATGATTTAAGAATGAGGAATACTGCCCCACGGTGAAGCCTAGGCTAGTAGTAAAGATGAAGACTGTGGCATAGCTAATACTAGCAGCAAACGGTAAATAACCCAGCCGTCAAAGAGACATTGCAGTCGTGGGCAGACAGTCTACGATAAACAAATCAGAAATGTACGTGATGGACGTCGGTGTCATGGTGGGTGGTGCTGCGGAACCAAGTCTTGAAACACGGTCGATGGTACATTCAGAAGAAACATCTGCGGATTTACCACCTGAAAAAAAAAAAAAAAAAAAAAAAAAAACAGAACAGTCATGAATGGACAGAGCTGAATCTGCTGATACAAAAATCCGAGACAAGTTTCGACTGAAAAGTCTAACAGAAAAATTTCTGCGAATAATGAAGAAGAGGCCGAAAACTATGGAAGCAAAGAGCCCTCAGCAACTTGTAGTGGTGACTTAGGGGAAACAAGATTGGGAAAAGAGACTGAATGAAAATATACTAATGTCTGACTCGCAAGCGATTTCCCTTGCCGAACAGCAATTGTCTGTGGACAATCGTAAGGCAAGCAAGAAACCACGGAAACTGTGGGCTGTAGGATCAAGTAGAATCACTCGGGAACTTAGGAAACAACAAACGAACCTATTCTCAGTCCAAAACTCAGATCTATTGCAAGAACGGGAACAACAAGTATAATTCACAACTACAAAAACATTAATAACCTATCAAATTTATAACATTTGTACCTTAAATACCAAAAGAATATGAACATGCTAAAACTGAGATGTCAATAACAGTTCTTATAAGCTGCAGAAGTCGAAAAAGGAAAAATGGTATGACTAACGAGACGAGTTCTATGTTTTCCTTAACAAGAGACAAGAATTTCAGTTTCTATAGATATCGAAGTGACTGGATTTATTTCTCGATGTCTGCTCGTTCTCCTCGTCATGACCGCAGCTCGTGGTCTGTCGGTAGCGTTCTCGCTTCCCGAGCACCGAGTCCCGGGTTCGATTCCCGGCGGGGTCAGGGTTTTTCACCTGCCTCGATATGAGTGGGTGTTTTTGTTGTCCTCATCATTTCATAATCATTCATGAAACTGGCAGGGTTCGACTGAGAAAAGGTTGGGAAATTGTACGGGCGCTGATAACCGCGCAGTTGAGCGCCGCACAAACCAAACATCATCATTTTCTTGTCAGTGTTTTGCATATATTCCTTTCCTCCCGATTCTGCGGAGAACCTCCTCATTCCGTATCTTATCAGACTACATAATTTTCAATATTCGTCTGTAGCACCATATCTCAAATGCTTCAATCCGTTTCTTTTCTGGTTTTACCACAGTCCGTGTTTTACTACCATACAATGCTGTACTCCAAACCTACATCCTCACAAATTTCTTCCAGAAATTAAGGTATAGGTTTGATACTAAGAGACTTCTTGTCCAGGAATACGTTTTATCCCAGAGCTAGTACGCTTTTCATGTCTTCCTTCCTCCGTCCGTCATGGGTCATTTTGCTTCCGAGGTAGCAGCATACCTTAACTTCATCTTCTTCATAATCACCAGTCCCGATGTTAAGTTTCTCGCTGTTCTCGTTTCCATTACACTTCACTGCTTTCTTTTTTTTTTATTCTCAATACATATTCTCTGCTACATTAGACTGTTCATTCGATTCAGCACATCCTGTAGTTCTTCTTTGGTTTACTAATGATAGCAGTGTTATTAGCGAATCTTATCATTGATATCATTTCACCTTGAATTTTTAGTCCACTTTTGAACGTTTCTTTTATTACCGCCATCGCTTCATCGATCTATATATTTTGAACGGTAGTAGCGAAAGACTACATCCCCATCTTACAATTTTTTGAATCCGAACGCTTCGTTCCTCTTCTCCCTCTCTTAATGTTCCCTCTTGGTTCTTGTATTTCCCTATAACTTACACCCACTTTTCTCAGAATTTCGAACATCTTGCACCACTTTACACTATCGAGAGCTTTTTACAGGTCGACAAATGCTATGAACATTGAACCGTGATTTATTTTCCAAGAATATTCTTAAGAATTTATTTTATTTACTAGCGATTCATCAAGAACATTAACACATTTAATCACACTATGTAAGCATGGAAGTAGTTGCCAGAGAGTAACTGAGGAAATCATAACCAAATTCCTTTTAAGAAATTGGAATTTTATTCACTTTAATAGTGCCAAAAGAATTTTTTTAAAGAAACAGATTTAAAATTATAATCAGAAAGCACCCTCTAAATATCAAAGTTACAATTTCTTCAGAGGCAGAAAGAAACAAGTTTTGACTGTATGAGCTTTCGGGCAGAGAACCTTGCCACTCCCTTTTGACACGGCCGTAGTTACAACTGCTCACAACAGCCTCTGAAAGACTACACTGGTGCAAATCTGCAACACACCAGATAACTTTAAACTAAGAGTTTTAACAATTTACACAAGCACACAAACTATGCACCCCCTGTAGGAGGGATGGAAATGGTACAAAACACTAAAAATTAAAATATTAACCTTGTCACCGAAGATGCAACTTGATTTTAACTTCCAAGAAAAGTCTTATGGTGAAAGGGTGGCAACTTTATACACTAAAACGATCATTTAAATAAAAACCCATGAAATGCAATCTTATATAAAATTCTACAAGGTTGGCCAAACAATAGTTAAGATGCTCTACAGTACACAGATACCGCCTCTCAAGATCATAGGCAATAATATCAAAGTTTCCAAAGATCAAAACATATTTCAGGTATTAGGCCGTTACACGCCAAGCAATAAATTAGTTAACACACCAAATCCGGCAAACATGACAGAGGAAGCTACTAACGTACGGCAGATTGATAGTGAGATTACCGAACAACCCGAACCGCAGGTTGCTCTAACCCGCCCTTACTCCACAAGGGAAAAACGGACCACCCAATTTATAAACAACCAGCTTCCCGCGGGTGGGCAAACGGAGAAGAATGGTGGGACGACCCCAAAGCAAAACAGCTGGTGACCTCATCAAGAAAACAAGAAGAATTTAACAAGAGTAAATCAAACAAGATATCACCAATCACTTAACTTCTAATAAACTGCGATTTCTCGAGAAGACTTGCGGCAGCACCCCCAAATCGCTCTCCCGAACCGTCCACTGCCAGCCGCTTCAACGGACGCAGGAAGGCGCGCCGATCTCCCGTCTCACGGCGTCGCAGCTCGCACCGGCCAGACCGATGTCGTGGTTTGACTCCTGTTGCTCTCGTGTCGACCGCGAAGTCACTACCCCTCGCTATACGCCACGGCCCACTGGACTCACGTGGCGACCTCACATGCCCCGACGCTCAAGACGGACAAGCCATCTTGTGTCTCAGTGCGCGACCGACCAACCGATCTATCCAATCGCCAATGACAATTGCCTGGTCAAACTCGAGCAGTCTGGCGGCCTAACGCGCAGACTCAGATGTAGGAACTAAGCCCCGACCGGGCTACCACTCACCGAGTTCTCTTACTGGCGGAGTGGAAAGACTCTCATGTTGCCGGCTTTAAAGGTTGTTCCGAACGACAGACATACTAGCACTCCGAACGACAGACAGACACTAACTGCCTAACAAATGCGGACGAGAGACAGACTAGTAAGCTGGGGACGAGAGACTGACCCAGACTGACCGACTCGCGAGTTTTATTTATTTTTTTCTTTATTGATTTTCAATTCCCCCCGAAGCCTACAGCGCCTACAGAGTTTTTGTAAATAAAGGGAGACGAAACAAGGAAAAACAGGCGATAAAATGGCGATTTAAAGTGAAAAATGGCGTAAAATTTCGGAAAGTTAAAACAGAAAGCAAAGGGGGTTGTCAATGTAGATAAAAGACACAGGAATCAGACAAGTAACACAGTAGACACACAATTAAAAAACATGGCGACAGTCTGGTTTCTGTTCGCAAGTAATAAAAAGCACACCCAGCGACAGTATGATGGCTGTTCGCTACACTTCCCAAAAGACACAACACGGAGCACGCACTGGAAAAACACACTGTAAAACACTGCACGAAAAAGGCGGCACAAAGATGGCTCTCCCGACCCAAGGCAGATGGGGGGGGGGGGGACCTGGAGTAGGGGAAAAAACAAGGAGGGAGGAGAGGAAAAAACGAAAAGGGGGGGAACCAAGGAGGGAGAGACTCGCGAGCTCATAGCGCCCCTTAAATGCACGTGAACAGGCAACCTTTCCACTTTCCCACCAGAGGGAGACATCAAAGCTGCGATTGACACAGCGGCGCCACCGCCAGAAACGGAGGGCGACTGCTTCACACTACGCGCTGCGGCACGCTCTTCAACACAGCAGTTTTTACCACGGCTCCAACATGTTTTGATTTGTCGTAAGTCTTGCTTAAACTATCAAGCACAACGTCAGAGCTGCCTCTCTGGTGCCGTTACCTTTTCTAAAATCAAATTCGTCGTCATCTGAGACGTACTGAGTATTCATTTCGATTCTTCTGTATACTATTCTTGTCAGCAACGTCCATGCATGAGATGTTAAGCTGATTGTGCGATAATTCTCGCTCTTGTCACCTCGTGCGGTCTTCGTAGTTGTGTGCATGATGTTTTTCCAAAAGTAAAATTGTATATTGCCAGACTCATACGTTCTACACACCACGGTAAACAGTCGATTTGTTGCCACTTCCAATATTGACTTTAGAGATTCTTATGAAATGTTATCTATCCCGTCTGCCTTAGTCGACCTTAAGTGTTGAAAAGTTCTTTTAAATTCTGACACTAATACTGGATCCCCTATCTTCTGTATCGCCTCCTGTTTCTTCTTCTATCATGTCACCTGATAAATCTTTCCCTCATAGATTCACTTCACCTATCTGCATTTAACAGTGAAATTCTCATTACATTTTTGATGTTTCCACCCTTTCTTTTAATTTCACCGAAGGCTGTTTTGACTTTTCTATATACTGAGTCAGCCCTTACTACTGTCATTTCTTTCTCGATTTCTTCAAATTTTTCATGCAGCCATTTCGCATTAGCTTCCTGCACTTCCAATTTATTTCATTCCTGCACGACATGTACTTCTGTGTTGCTGGATTTTCGTGACCATTTAATACTTCCTTTTTTCATCGATCAACTCGAGTATTTCTTGTGTTACCCATAGTCTATTCACAGATACCTTCTTTTTACCTACTTTTTTCTCTCCAAAATCGGTGAGTGCCCTCTTTACAGATGTAAATTCCTTTTCAACTGTGCTTCCTACTGAGATATTCATTCTCGCATCATCTATAGTAGGCTCAGCCAAGAATTGCGCCCGGCGGGCGCAAGACAGTGTAGTTCAGCGCCCCGTCCGCGACCGTGTGTCGCTAGTGTCGCCATAGGAGAGAGAGAGAGAGAGAGAGAGAGAGAGAGAGAGAGAGGGAGAGAGAGCTGCAGAGCGAGTGAGACCGCACCGCACAGCACTGCTCTGCGCTGGACTGTCCCGCGGTCAGATCCATCGTAAACAAAATATGAAATGATAATTAAATGGACACTCTAGCTGCAAACAGGCGTTGATGTACTTCATTGGGGACATGTTGAAAATGTGTGCCCCGACCGGGACTCGAACCCGGGATCTCCTGCTTACATGGCAGACGCTCTATCCATCTTTTTTTTTTTTTTTTTTTTTTTTTTTTTTTTTTTAAAATCTAATGAACCGCTGCAGGAGCAGGACGACGGGTAGGGCAGGGGTCGACACCCGAAGCCTGGCCATCCCGCCGCCACGCCCAAGCAACGTGTTCGAGTTCGAGGATTGAAGGATCAGGAAGAGGATGTAGTGGGTTTGTCGATGTTGTTTCATTTATTTATTTCTTTAATTTTTATAACATATTTTTTTATATATTTATTTGTGTTTCATTACAAAGAAAGATCCTACAACTGCCGTAGCCGTGCGTCCGAGTCGTCTTCTCGTCTGTTGGAAGGGGTTCCCCCCTATTCCGTCCGTAGAGGATCAATATGCTCCAGGATTCGTCTTCATTTTCAGCGTCTCATACCCGGAACGCCCCAGTGAGCAGGAGGATCCGCAAATAATGAACCTAAATAATTTGCGAAACGAGTTCTGTACTTCGGGTGGCGGCTGAAAGCTGCATGTGTCGTCATCAATAGGGACCAGAAGTCGAGTGTGCCTTTGGGAGCATCGCAAAACATGTAGTAAACGGCCATGCCTTTTAGCCAGTTAACGGCGTTCGTTCTCGTTGATGGAAAGTATACGCTGTCGGGGCGCAATACTTCATCAGGGGAGATAGACTCCGGCAATCGCCGCAAGAGTAACGCCAGCATGCGCTGCGTCAGTAGCCAGCATTCGCTGGTAGCGGCACAAGTCAGACGGTGTGCATCCGAGTCAGCGACGGAACATGTCGGACACAAGGGGTCGTCCGTCAGATGTATGGAATGTAGCCTCTGACGAGTAGCGAACTTCCCATTCACAACCACGTACCACAATGAACGCACCGTCGTAGGTAGAAAAGGCGTGTGTACCGCTCGCCACACCGTGTTCCAGGCAACTTCAGGGTGTCTGTGGGTGACCGTATTTACAGGTTGCTGCTGTTGATAGAGGCGATAATAGTCTTTTGTGCTGGGCTTCCGTGTCGTCGGAAGTTCTGACCGTAAGTAGCTGAAGTCAATCAAGAACTCTCTGATGTGGGTGAGTGCCGGTGAAATGTGTCCTACAGAAACCGGGGGATGCAGAGAGTGTGGTGCCACTTCCGCTATCAGGGTGCCCGTCAGAGTGGCGTGGGCAGAGGTCCACTGGCGACGCATAGTGTTGAGATAAAGCGATCGCGCACGGTTATATACATGAATTAAACCGATACCGCCCGCTCGCTGCGGCAGCGTCAGGGTGGCGTATCGGACTTTAAAAACCAGACCGGTGCTTACGAAATGTCAATATGCTGCTTAAAATCTGTCGGCCGTCGTAGCCGTCAAGGGAAGGATATGCGCAAAATAGTTCAGTTTTGAGACAAGATAGGTGTTGACATAACGTGTTCTGAGAAGCATATCCAAGCGACGCAGTTTGTTGTCCTGCAGCAGAGCACGTGTCTGGTGTAGGAGCCGGCGGTACGTAGCCGCCGCCGTGCGGCGGACATTGCTATAGAATTGCACTCCTAAACACTTGAGTACGGGCACCTTGTCAAAGGGCACCGCCGTTGTGTGGGAAAGCCCCCCTCCGACATCCATGTATTTTGTCTTCTTCACGTTGATGACGCTCCCAGCGACCGCCCCGTACTGGCGTAGCCACTGTAGCGCCATATGCATTTCATCCTCTGATCTGGCCAGGAACACCACGTCATCGGCGAATGCACCACAACGAAAGGTCTCGTCCCGCAAGGAGATACCAGTTAATCGCTGTCGTAGACCATGTAAAGCTGGTTCAAGCGCTGCAGCAAATAATATACCCGACAGGGGGCACCCTTGTCGCACTGACCGTCCAACAACAATGTGACCAGACTGATAACCGTTGACCATCATGCGGGAGCGCGCTCCGTGGACCAGTCGAAGGACCACCTGTGCAGACTCCGGAGAGAGGCCCATGCGTTGCAAAACTGCGCGTAAGAAGCCGTGGTCGACGCGGTCGAATGCGTGGTCAAAATCTACGGCGACAAGGGCGCCTCGTATTTTGCAGGCCGCCGTCAAAGCAATTACGTCGCGGTATGCTCCTAACGCCGTATGAATGTTGCTGACACCACCTAAGCATGTTTGATCGGTGTGGATGGCTTTCCCGATAGCGGTGTGGAGACGCGCGCGGAGGATACGGGCGAAGATCTTGTAGTCGTTGTTGAGGAGTGTGAGTGGGCGAAAGTCCTGCCACCTACAACCACCATTCGGTTTCGGCACTGGGATCAAGATGCCTTCAGTGAATTCTGTGGGGACAGTGAAATCAGGGCGGATCAGGTCTTGAAACATTTGGAGCCACTTGTCACCCATAAGGTGGTAAAAAGTGCGGTAGAATTCCAGGGGTAAACCGTCCGGTCCAGGCGACTTGTTCGGTGCTCCACGTGCCAAGGCCGATGTCAGCTCATCGGGTGTAATGGGCAACAGCAGACTATCATCGGGTGCCACGTCCCGATGGGCGGGAAAATCGTGCAACAGCTCGTCATAATCATGTACATTTCGCGGATCTTCCATATACAAGGTCCCATAGTGTCTGGCGAACGTGTGCGCGATGTCCGTTTGTGTCACTGCGCGGCCGCCCTCCTCCGTGTTTACCGCCGTAATGAGCTGACGTTTGCGGTGGCGCCTCTCGCGCACAATGTGATACACTGACGCTGTTTCGTTGGGGATACAGTCGTGCACTCGCGCACGGATGCGGACACCTTCGAGCTGCTCGGTCCTGATGCGAAGTAGACGAGCTTTGATGCGTTGTACGGACATCTGACGTTCGGGAGACGGCGGCTGCGTCGCCAGCTCACGTAACGCTGTATAGTAAAATTCCAATGTTGCCCTTTGCCAGTTCGATCTGTCACGCCCGTAGGCCATCAAGGTCTTTCGGAGTGCAGGTTTGACACATCCCAGCCACCACAGCAACGTGGAAGCATACATGGGCAGGCGCCTGATACATCGACGCCATGTGTCAGTGACTGTTCGCCGACACGCTTCCTCGCGAAGGAGGGAGACGTTCAGCGTCCACGGGCCCCTGCTGCGTCTTGTGAGTTGTCGGGGTAAGGTGACAGTGCAGATGTACGCGAGATGGTCCGTGAAGGCCGCCGGCCAGAGTTCTGCATCACGGGTTGCTGTGCGGAGGGCACGCGAGACGTATATCCGGTCCAGACGACTGGCAGAATGGCTGGTAAAGTGCGTATATCCACTCTGGGTCCCATGATGTAAGAGCCATGTGTCGTGGAGCGCGAGGTCACGTATCAATGCTTGTAGAGCCGGGCATGGGACGTAATGCGGTATCTGGTCCTCGGGCCGCAGAACACTGTTAAAATCGCCGCCCACTATGTAATGGTCCATATTTCCTTGCAAAAGTGGGGCTACCTCCTCCGAATAGAAGACATGCCTGTCACCACGGTGCGAATTACCGGAGGGAGCGTAGACGTTAATGAGGCGGACTGCGCCAAGTGTGAGTGCGATCCCTCGCCCGTTCGGCAAGTACGTCGCGTCCGTCGCGTCTATGCCATCTCGGAGAAGTATGGCCGTTCCTCCTGCACCATCACCTAAGGGTAGGCTGTAGGTGGTGTAGCCATATAGGTCTAAACGCAGCTCGGGACGGACCTCCTGGAGAAGGGCAATGTCCAAGTCTGCCGCTCTGATCATGTCGTGTAACATGCGGGTCTTGACAGTGGAGTGGACACCATTTACATTGACTGTTCCCACACGGTATGACTGAGACATATCAAGTGGCGGAGGCAGTGTGCCGGTGCAAGCCCACAGTGATCTCACACACCGCACAGCCATCCATCTGCATGCTGTGCGTTACTGTGCCTTATGAGGCCCTGACTGGCAGAGCCCTCCGGGCTCAATGTCAGCCATGGGTTCTGATGGAGATGTCGATGTTTGCTGTGCATCGTCTGCCTCCATATCGTCTGCCCAATCACCAAGAGACGATTGTGATGTCATTGTGGGCTGGTCGGTTTCACAGGAGCCCACATTTAGGGAGTCGACGGAATGCGCCTCGTTTTCTGGGCCACCAGATTTAGGAGAGTGTTCCTTGTCTTCAGGCACCTTCTGGTGAATGATGCCACTGGAGGCCGTTGCAATTGTGGACGAGTCAACGAAGTCGATGTCTTCCGCCGGCTTCACCTCCCTGTCCTGTTCTTCAGCTGACAATCGCCTCTTCTTGTGTCGCTTGGGTGATTTTTGCTTTCGGGTCCGAGATTCGACATCCACTGGAGGACGGGGCTCGACACAGTCTCGGTCGCTAGGAATCCCTGTGTCCGATTCCGACAGTGACGGTGGGTGGGTGCCCACGACGCTGCGGTGGGCAGAGGCTGTAGGAACCTCTGCACCGTTGGGCAGCGGCATCGTCGACGGCGCTGACTCTCCAACGGAGCCGGCAGCGGCTTGAGGAGGGTGCAGGTTTGGATCATCCATCACATCATGTCGTGCCGCCTCCACGTATGTGAGCGGGAGAGAGGTCATAGTGGCTCGTTGGGGAAGTCCATTGCGGGGCACCTGAACGAGGCGGCGCTGCAGACACTCAGTTCTAACATGGCCTTCCTGGCCGCAGCCCGAGCAGGTCCTCGGTTGTCCATCATAGATAACAATTGCGCGGCAGCCACCAACGAAAACATATGATGGAACGTGCTTCTTAAGTTCTATGCGCACTTGTCGTACCCCGTTAAGGACAGGGTACGTTTCGAATGTGTTCCATTTCTCCTCTGTGTGGCTCAGAACTGTGCCGTATGGCCGCAGCGCATCAACGACTAGGTTGGAAGGAACTTCGAACGGTAGTTCAAAGATGCGCACGGTACGCACCCCCAGACCAGCATGGTCAACTCCGACCACGCTCACGTTACCGTCTGCGTGACAGAAGCGAAAGCCGTTTGCAGATCGTTGGAGTAATCTGTCGCAGGCCGCTTCGTCAATCAGTTTGAGGTACACTGTGCTGGTTACAATAGACAGATGAATTCCTATCAGTTCTTGTGGTTCTATGTGCATGATGTCTCGTAGAAACCGTTCAATTTCATGGGCCTTCGGTCTCGTGTACGATGCGTTGAACGTTAGTTTGATTGTAGCTTTTCGATATGAGAACGCCATGTCGGGTCGGTACAGGTACTATACGGCAATACAACGACGCGACCGCGCGCTAGCGGGTAAACAACAACACCTGCGGAGCACTGCCCGGCGCGCCGAGCCCGTCCGCACGGTATCACGGCTGAAAGCCGACTGTCCATCTGAGCCACCGCAGGCACAGAGGATAGTGCGCCTGCAGGGACTTATCTCTTGCACGCTCCCCGTGAGATCCACATTCCCAACATGTCCACACCACTACATTCTTAGTGCGTCTAATAGATGTTTGCCCATATACTCATTACTCGTGGCACATTAATCTACCAAGTCCCGTACGAGTTCGGGCATAGCGTGTGCGTTCGCACAAGAAGGTCAATGGCCGGGAAGCCATATTTTTTTAACTATATATGACGGTAACATCTGTTCCCGAAAGAACAGTTACCGTGGATGACCAAGCAGCTTTGCTAGAAATGAAATGAGTCCGGTCGGGGCACACATTTTCAACATGTCCCCAATGAAGTACATCAACGCCTGTTTGCAGCTAGGGTGTCCATTTAATTATCATTTCATTTCTAGCAAAGCTGCATGGTCATCCACGGTAACTGTTCTTTCGGGAACAGATGTTACCGTCATATATAGTTAAACAAAATATTCTATTTTAGAATTAATTTTATGTAAGGGATATAGAGTCTCATTCTTACTGTTAGTAGTTACAAGTAAGTATTTTTTGTTATACTTCGTGCTACAATTTTTGTATCTCTTTTCAGAGTTTAGAAAACGGATCCTTAGTTTGCTGTTTTGTACGTAATAATTTTAACTGACCAAGTTTGAAAATTTATTAAAATAGAATTAAGGTTATAAAGCTCTTTAATTCTTACAGTCAACATTGTTAAATAAGACAATTAACATTTTACACGTTTCTCTTTTTCGAGGAAACGATTTTGTCTAGGCTTGGTACAATATTCCGTGAGACTGCTAACCTCAAAGAATTGGTCAAATTTTTAGCGCCAAGGAATGAACGGTTCTTAGTTTTAGCAAGCTTTAAAAGAGAGAAAAAGCGCTCACAAATATACGTGGAACCAAACATTTAGAGAACTTTGGCCGCGTGCTTGTGCAAAAGAGGATATCTCTCTCGTGGAAGACAGCTGTAAAAGTCATCCAAAGTTTTACACGTAAGAAAGCGGTCCTTCAGGCGGATATGGCACTGTAGGTCAACCAGCTCTAGTTGAAGCACTTGTGAGACGTCCTCTGCCCGAAGGGAAAACGGGCGAACAAATGTATCTATCGGCTGGCATTCGGGCGGTCCGCACGGCCAGCTAAGCGGCACGGCTCGGCCACAGTGACAACATACAAATTCGCCCGTGGCGCTGGCCGCGGGCGATCGCGGGCGCTAGCGCCCCAGGGGCACGGTTTGGACGAGCCTGATCTATAGCCTCAGAGAACTTCAAGCCTATCGCTTCATTCTTCAGTACTTCCGTACTCCATTTCTTTGCGCACTGATTCTTGCTGAGAAATGTCTTAAATTTCAGCCTATTTTTCATGATTACTAAATTTTGATATGAGTCCACATCTGCTCCTAGCTACATCTTCCAATCCAGTATCTGGTTTCGGGATCTCTGGCTGACCACGATGTAATCTGACTGAAATCTTTCAGAAGTATACATCCTCCTCTTGTGATTCTTGAACAGGGTATTCGATATTACTAGCTGAAATTTATGGCATAACTCAATTACTCTTGCTCCTCTCTCACTCCTTCTGTGAAGCCCATATAATCCCGTAACCCTTCCTTCTATTCCTCGTCCTAAAACCGTATTCCATCTCCCTTTACGTATTGAATTACCTGTTCAGTGTCCTCATATACTTTCTCAGACTTTTCATCTTCTACTTGCGACGCCGACATGTATACCTCATCCATCGTTGTCGGTGTTGGTTTGGTATCAGTTCTGATGAGAACCACCCCATCGCTAAACTGTTCAATGTAAAGTAACTCTGTGTTCAACCTTACTATTCGTAACGAATCCTGCTCCCATTACACCACATAATGCTGTTAGTGTTACCCAGTACTCATCTGATCAGAAGTCTTTGTTTTCTTTCCATTTTACTTCACTGACCCCCACTATATCTAGATTGAGCCTTTACATTTCCCTTTTCACATTATCCAGATTTCGTGCCACGTCTGTAGTTTCGTCCCTTTACTCTCTAAACAAGCCAGCTAAATCTTACGCGTTCAAACTTCTGACATTCCACCCGATTCACAGAACGTTATCGTTTCGTTTTTTATTCAGCCTTTTTCTCATGGTGACCCCCGCCTTGGCAGTCCGCTCTCGGAGATCCGAATGGGGAACGGCCGAAATCTTTTGCCATTGGAGAGATTATCATGACACCTTTCAGTTACGGGCCACACCAGCCAACCAATCCTGACATGTTCAGACTTCTGACATTCACGCCCCTACTCGCAGAGCGTTATAGTTTCGTTGGTTATTCAGTCTTTTTCTCATGATCAGGCAGTCTGATCTCGGAGATCCGAATAGGGGGCAACCGGGATCTTCTGCCATTGGAGAGATTATCATAACACTTTTCAGTTACAGACCACATGTCCTGTGGATACGCATTGTTTGTCTTTAATGCAGTAGTTTCCATTGCCTTCTGTATGCTCACCCTTTGATCACTGCTAATTCTCGCGCCTTTGTGGACAGTTTGCCACCCCATTGGCAAGAGAGTGCCCAGAACCTCTATGCGCTCCTCCGCTCTCTTTGATAAGGTTATTGGCAGAATGAGGGTGACTTCTTATCCCGGAAGTCTTCAGCCGCCATTCCTGATGATTTTCAAACGGTGACGGGCTTCGAATCTGGGACTGAGGCCGTTTCAATTACTAATCAAGACACAGACTATGGATTCATCTAAGTAATTTAAAACGATGGTACTCGTATATTCCACACATATTCTTTTCATTAAAACCTGTCTTACAAAGACAGAATTTAAGAATGCCGAAGTCGGTTATAAAAAGTAAGTCTCGTGTAAAACTTCTTTAAAATCTTTGATATTTTGACAGTTATGTCAAACATATAACTATTGGTGTCGTAATCCTTTACAACTTTTTTTATGAAATGATGAATTTCGAGGTGTAGCACAAAGTTCAGTTATAATAATTGGACTAAAACACTCTCCACAAATATTTACAAACATTACCACTGCTTTAGAAACAAAGTCATGTAGATGACAACACATTTTTTCAGCAGCTTGCCCTTGTTATTTTACGTGTCTCACGTCAAATATCATGGAGTTTAAATGATGATTACAAGACATTATGATGAAGATTTTCTATCCAACTGAAGACTATCTTCACTGGTATTCTTAAAATTAATGCGAAACATTTATGATTATAGTTCGTAAGAACATTTATGTAGTAACATTTCTTAACTCTAAATCATACTAATATATTTCACTTAAATAAAATGTAACCTTTACATATTTCCATGTCGAAAATACTCATTACTTTTGGATCTATGGGATTTTACTGATGAAATGTAGTACAGTATAATGCACGTACGTTCGTTTCACTTCGCTCTTCGCTGCCTCGTTTCGGGGCCCGGTAATTAAATGCACGAGTTTAAGGGGTGTTGCGGTGTTTCTGTCTAGCATCTGCAAGAAATTACTTCTGCTAAAGTTTCACCCGCAGCTGTTCGTCCTTCTTCTCCCACTGTTCTTGCCAGCCGAGTTCCCTTGCATTATCCGATGCGGTTACTACACTTCAGCTTCACTGTTGCTAACACACAGCTCCAGAATTAAAGTGATAATCTCATTGTCGCTTATGGATCTGCACAGTCCGAAGCATTGGTCGATTTCTCAATACTGCTTGCGTTCCGGCGTGAAAATTACAGTAGTACTGCATCACAACCGTTGCTTGAAACGAAAGCGGTGACTGAACACGAGGAAACCGACAAATCTGCTTTTCGATGCAAATGGAACATTTAGTGGTTGTTTACAACAAAATAATAAAGCAAGCTAACGGGATACTGTGCTAAGGAAATGTTTCACTCGTTATGAAACCAGCTAATGAACTGCAATTCACTGCCAGCGCCAAACAAGATTATAAACTTCAAAAGTATGAGAGGTAAGATCGAAAATGATATTTTACAATTATACCCCAAGAAGTAAATAAGAGGAATGCAGTCCGCTGTTACATAACATTTCGGAAAGTCTTGATGCTCCACAAAGAGGTATATGTTTGAACCCTGCAAAAATCGAAACAACTATGCAGTCTTAATCTGTGGCCATAATGTAGCAATAAAATGTGAGAATGAAAATTGTCTCGTAAAACATAAAGATCTTGTTCAGATTTCCACACTTAAGTCTTTCAGTTGGATTTGTACCATCGTCACTCGTTTCATACTTCACTAATGTCATTTTTTTATCTTTTAATTTTGTACTTTTGTTATTAAATTCCTCGTGTTGTTTTTGAAAAATAAAAAAAAAAACAATGAAAGGAGGTAAAAGGAACTCTGGCATGGAGGCTGATGTGCAAGGTAGCTCCTGTTGGAGCCTGCCGTGAAAATTTACGAATATGAGCTGAACAGCGAGCAGCACCGATAAGGCTCCAGTGGTGGCACACCGAGAGAAGTAATGCAGAGTAAATCCAGGGTAGGTGGTAAGTAACCGAGGAGTTACCGGGACTTGGACGAGTCATTCATTCCAATAGAATGCTAATGGAGATACCCCCACTCACGGACATTTAACTACTTCCTCTTGTGCGAAATAAAAGGAGCTCTGATGACCTTTGCATTATTAATCAGCATGAGTATCACATCAAGATATCAGCATAAAAAATTTATAAACCAAGGGCACTCTCCTGTGCGCTGTTTGCTCTATGTGAGGTTGCCCAAAATTATCTTTCATTAGGTTCTAATAATTTGCTGACCATGAGATTGTTACATTGATTAGTCTACTGGGGAAAGCATCGGATGTCAGTCTAGAGAACGACACTCTGTTTATCCACACCTCAGAAGATTTCTTTTAATCATTTTTTAGTTATTGTACTTCTGGCCCTTTTACGTTGATCAATTTACTCATAGATAACTACTTTTCCAGGATATAGGTACAGTCTCATCCACTCTGTTCGTCTGACCTATTTACACCCACGAAATTCTTCGATGGTTATTGTCGTTCTTGTGTTAGTGTTCTGTCGTCCCACGTGGTCCTTCCTCATATCTTCGATCTTCAGCTGTACTTCTGTCCTCTGCGTTCCATCTCTGTATTCCTGACAAGTACAAATCTAACACGTTGTGATGACCGTCCGGCTTATCTATTCCAACACATCATAAAGTGTTCTATCCTTGACTATGGTATATGTGGTTTTGTCCCTTAACATACATGTTTCTCCCTTTGTTACGTATATTTCCATCACACATTCAAAGATGCTTTGCTGTGGCGATCCAAGCTGTCCGCAGTCATATGCACCATTGCTTCGTTTTTTAATTCTTTTGAGGTGCGTTGGATGTAGCTCGTAACCTGATATACAGGGTGGTCCATTGATCGTGACCGGACAAATATCTCACGAAATAAGCGTCAAACGAAAAAAATACAAAGAACGAAACTTGTCTAGCTTGAAGAGGGAAACCAGATGGCGCTCTGGCTGGTCCGCTAGATAGCGCTGCCGTAGGTCAAACGGATATCAACTGCGTTTATTTAAATAGGATCCCCCATTTTTATTACATATTCGTGTAGTACGTAAGGAAATATGAATGTTTTAGTTGGACCACTTTTTTCGCTTTGTGATAGATGGCGCTGTAATAGTTACAAACGTATAAGTACGTGGTATCACGTAACATTTCGCCAGTGCGGACGGCATTTGCTTCGTGATACATTACCCGTGTTAAAATGGACCGTTTACCAACTGCGGAAAAGGTCGATATCGTGTTGATGTATGGCTATTGTGATCAAAATGCCCAACGGGTGTGTGCTATGTATGCTCCTCCGTATCCTGGACGACATCATCCAAGTGTCCGGACCGTCCGCCGGATAGTTAGGTTATTTAAGGAAACAGGAAGTGTTCAGCCACATGTGAAACGTCAACCACGACCTGCAACAAATGATGATGCCCAAGTAGGTGTTTTAGCAGCTGTCGCGGCTAATCCGCACATCAGTAGCACACAAATTGCGCCAGAATCGGGAATCTCAAAAACGTCGGTGTTGAGAATGCTACATCAACATAGATTGCAACCGTACCATATTTGTATGCACCAGGACTTGCATGGCGACGACTCTGAACGTCGTGTATAGTTCTGCCACTGGGCACAAGAGAAATTACTGGACGATGACAAATTTTTTACACGCGTTCAGGTAGGTTACCTACAGAACGTCGGTATGTTTGAACATTTTATTTTGGTTGTTCCAATGTGATACATGTACCTTAGTGAAATCATTTCTGAGAACGCATGCTGTTATGCTGATACAACGTGATTATCTGTAAATACCACATTAATGCAATAAATGCTCAAAATGATGTCCGTCAACCTCAATGCATTTTGCAATACGTGTAACGACATTCCTCTCAACAGCGAGTAGTTTGCCATCCGTAATGTACGCACATGCATTGACAATGCGCTGACGCATGTTGTCAGGCGTTGTCGGTGGATCACGATGGCAAATATCCTTCAACTTTCCCCACAGAAAGAAATCCGGGGACGTCAGATCCGGTGAACGTGCGGGCCATGGTATGGTGCTTCGACGACCAATCCACCTGTCATGAAATATATTATTCAATACCGCTTCAACTGCACGCGAGCTATGTGCCGAACATCCATCGTGTCAAAAGTACATTGGCATTCTGTCATGCAGCGAAACATCATGGTAGAACATTACGTAGAAAATAAGCATACATTGCACCTTTTAGATTGGCATCGATAAAATGGGGGCCAATTATCCTTCCTCCCATAATGCAGCACCATACATACATTAACCCGCCAATGTCGCTGATATTCCACTTGTCGCAGCCATCGTGGATTTTCCGTTGCCCAACAGTGCATATTATGCCGGTTTACGTTACCGCTGTTGATGAATGACGTTTCGTCGCTAAATAGAACGCGTGCAAAAAATATGTCATCGTCCCGTAATTTCTCTTGTGCTCTGTGGCAGAACTGTACATGACGTTCAGAGTATTCGCCATGCAATGCCTGGTGCATAGAAATATGGTACGGGTGCAATCGATGTTGATGTAGCATTCTCAAACCCGAATTTATTGAGATTTCCGATTCTCGCGCAATTTGTCTGCGACAGCAGCTAAAACACCTACTTGGTCATCATCATTTGTTGCACGTCGTGGTTGACGTTTCACATGTGGCTGAACACTTCCTGTTTCCTTAAATAACGTAACTATCTGGCGAACGGTCTGGACACTTGGATGATGTCGTCCAGGATACCAAGCAGCATACATAGCACACGCCCGTTGGGCATTTTGATCACAATAGCCATATATCAACACGATATCGACCTTTTCCGCAATTGGTAAACGGTCCATTTTAACACGAGTAAAGTATCACGAAGCAAATACCGTCCGCACTGGCGGAATGTTACGTGATACCACGTACTTATACGTTTGTGACTATTACAGCGCCATCTATCACAAAGCGAAATAGTGGTCCAACTAAAACATTCATATTTCTTTACGTACTACACGAATACGTAATAAAAATGGGGTTTCCTATTTCAAAAAACGGAGTTGACATCTGTTTGACCTGTGGCAGCGCCATATAGCGGGTCAACCATAGCGCCATCTGGTTTCCCCCTTCAAGCCAGACTTGTTTCGTTCTTTGTAATTTATTCGTTTGATGCTTATTTCGTGAGATATTTGGCCCGGTCACTATCAGAGGACCACCCTGTATAAGGTGACTAGCCTCCGGGATGTATAGATATCGACCACTAGTAATCTTTCCTCCTCGTCAGAAAATACTTCTTAAGCATAAGTTGTAGTATCGCTGCTATCCCACGCTTCCCACCGCTCCCTCATTACCTTGTTCCTTATTTCTGACCTTCCATCAGCATAATCACTCTCAATGTCACGGGCCTTCTTCTGTAACGTCTTCGAAACGAGCTTTACTATAAAGTCAATGGCCCATATCTCTAAAATCACCTTAAGTCGCACTAAGACACGCTCTCTGTGCCCATTGTAACGTTTTCGCCACTGTTGCCATCTTCAGTCTGTGAGCGCAAACACTGCCTCCACATGCCACGATGCTAGCGAGAATTTATTTGTGATATATTCTGATTTGCTAATATGGCATTTAAAATCTGTTGTGGGCAATATTCACGATTTTTTTTCAGTAGGGCTGAGGCTTTGGTGCTAACATGTTTAACATGAGCTAGAAAGTTTTGGTTTTTGTCCAATATAATGCTTTAAGACCTATACGTGTGTTGTCCGAATGGCCTTCCGTCCGATCCTAATCATAGGGTTTCTCGTCAAAGATATTCGCCATTTTAGTAGTGGGAAACCGTTTTACAAGCTCACTAAAACTTATCTTACGTTCTATGCACAATTTCTATACTATTTCCGTCGTAATCTTCTCACTATCTTCCACCTGTGTTCTAGAACGTCCAGTCCGAAACCTATCCTGGATAAGGTACATAGCCTGTTACTTCTGACGCCGCTGTCATTTTTATAGCAGGAGCTTTAGATCCCAAAAAACGGTCCCAAAATAGAGCCCTTTGGACATCCTTTCGTTATTGCTTTCTGCATTACTTTAACTAAGTAAGTGTGTCCTGCCTATTCCTGCAATAATCTCTTAAAACGTTTGTGCAAAGTTGTAGGACACTACTAGTCATGCAGTTGTGAAAACAAGGAAAGTCCCCAAGCGTTATTTGACGCTCCTGAGATATTCACCATTCCATTACAAGGCTCAGTACATGACTAATGGCATGTGCTGTGGATTTCGCTTTTCGAAACCCACACTGGTTTTGGTTGTTCTCTAAGTTCTCTTAGCTCTGTTAGTCTCTTGAAGAGTAACATTTTTTGCACTTTTGCAAAGTTCTTTAATAGGCATAGGGGTCGGTAGGAATTCTCATCATCTGCTTTCTCAAGGATGACCACTTGTGCTAATTTCCATGATTTTGGGATTCTCCCTCTTTAAACAGACTTGTCAATTAATGCGCACTGTTGTCCTCCCGTGCTTGAACTATTTCGGTCACTCTGCAGTCTGGCGCAGAAGTTTTTCTTTTCTGTAGTGGCGTGTAATCTATCTCAGTTATTTATCTGCGAAGGTTTTTACGGAGGCACGTGTATAATAATCTGAATCCATTTATCCTCGCAATTTTCTCTGTTTTTCATCTTCATCATCGTCTGTATAATGTGGTAACAACAATTGCTTATGCAGGCTAGTCAACTTTTCCAAGCCTTTTGTGGCTGAGCGTCTTCTATTTTCAAGGATGACAAAAGTGTGGGTCTCCTTAGTTTGCTGGATATTAATTTAAAAGTTTTACGCTAGGGGTTTAGGCTAAGTTCACTTGAAACATAATTCATCCATTTTTCCTTCGGTGTCCGCCCCAATACCTGAGTGTCCACCGCGGGGATCTGTCACGCCAAGGGGCCCGGGTTCGATTCCCGGCTGGGTCGAGATTTTCTCCGCTCAGGGGCTGGGAGTTGTGTTGTCCTCATTATGATTTCATCATCATCAGTGGAAGGCAAGGCGAAACCACCACTGGAATCACTTCTCTAGAAGCTCATGCGGTGGACCTCTCTGACAAGGTTTCCTCCATGACTAGACCCACCGTAAGGCAGAACACAAAGTTTCCTTCGGTACTTTAATGACTTTTTCCCTGTATTCTTGCCGTTCATCTCTATAAATTCTCTTTCTCTCTCGCCTTAGATTCGATGACAGATTCGAATCATTAACCGTCTACAGAAAAAAGTCAGTACGTTGTACAACGTTGGATTTCCAGAAGATTTTGTTGTAAAGTACATCTTGGAGCAAGTAAGCCTAACGGGAATCAAAATACTCAATGAAGAGCGATTCAGGCAGGAGGGGATAGTCGAATATCATAGGCCAGCAAGAAATAGAGAGCAAAACGCGACTTCGAACACATCAACTAACTTAGAGAATACAATTTATTGCACAACAGCGAAGGCATATGGCGAAACTGTGGATTACATGAAAATGCAATGTCCATCTTTGTTGCGTAGTTAAGTGACGTAAATAGCATGGTTTTTAATACCCTCTCTACCCGACAGACGGATTGACTTACTTTCTCTGAGCCAGTGGCGTCACGGCGCCTGCCGCGTATGCTACCGAGCGATACTCGCAGTTGCCAGTAGGCCACGTACGTAAACCGTCATATCATCTACTACTGAGCAATGAAAAATCCCCGATGGCTGCGTCAAGTGGAACATCAGCGACCTTGGCGGGTTAACGTATGGTACGGCATTATGGGAGGAAGGAAAATTGGCCCCCATTTTTTCGATGGCAATCTAAATGTGCAATGTATGCTGATTTCCTACTTAATGTTCTACCGATGTTACTACAAGATGTTTCACTGCATGACAGAATAGCGATGTACTTCCAACATGATTGATGTCCGGCACATAGCTCGCGTGCGGTTGAAGCTGTACTGAATAGTATATTTCATGACAGGTGGATTGGTCGTCGAAGCACCATACCATGGCCCGCACGTTCACCGGATATGACGTCCCCGGGTTTCTTTCTGTGGGGAAAGTTGAAGGATATTTGCTATCGTGATCCACCGACAACGCCTGAGGACATGCGTCAGCGCATTGTCAATGCATGTGCGTACATTACGGATGGCAAACTACTCGCTGTTGAGAGGAATGTCGTTACACGTATTGCAAAATGCATTGAGGTTGACGGACACCATTCTGAGCATTTTTGCAGGTAATCACGCTGCAACAAAAAAAAGGCTCTGAGCACTATGGGACTTAACTTCTGAGGTCATCAGTCCCCTAGAACTTAGAACTATTTAAACCTAACTAACCTAAGGACATCACACACACCCATGCCCGAGGCAGGATTCGAACCTGCGACCGTAGCGGTCGTGCGGTTTCAGACTGTAGCGCCTAGAACCGCTCGGCCATCTCGGCCGGCACGCTGTGACAGCATGTGTTCTTAGAAATGATAAGTTCACAAAGGTACATGTATCACATTGGAACAACCGAAATAAAATGTTAAAACGTACCTACGTTATGTATTTTAATTTAAAAAACCTACACCTGTTACCAAGTGTTCGTCTAAAATTGTGAGCCATATGTTTGTGACTATTACAGAGCCATCTATCACAAAGCGAAAAAAGTGGTCCAACTAAAACATTGATATTTCTTTACGTAGTACACGAATATGTAATAAAAATGGGGGTTCGTATTTTAAAAAACGCAGTTGATATCCGTTTGACCTATGGCAGCGCCATCTAGCGGGACAATTATAGTGCAATCTGATTTCTCCCTTCAAGGTAGACAAGTTTCGTTCTTTGTAGTTTTTTCGTTTGACGCTTTTTTCGTGATATATTTGGCGCGGCCACGATCAATGTACCACCCTGTATATGCAGACTCAGACTTGAGACTTTAAAAAGTCTGTAGAACTATACAGTTCTATTTGATTAAAGCACCTATGTCTGGGTTTCAGACAGGATTTCCCATTTCGTTCGATGCTGAGGTGCTAGTCTAATAATATAGGTGCAGAGCCTCTAAAATGCTGTTTGAGTTTAGGGGAAACACCAAGTGAGCCGTGGCGTGAATGGAAATTTCGATTAATGAGGGAGGCGTGGTAGGTTAGTCGGGGGAGCTGTGCAAATTGACTGCGCCCCGGTGGCGTAGTGGTTGGCACACCTGCCTAGTGACCAGGAGACCCGGTTCAAAACCTGGCCTTCGTGCAAATTTTCATTCGACGCTTCAGTCTGCATATATACATGTCTGAAACTGAGAATGTCTCTGGAACGATATAGTTTCATCTGATTGAAGCTCCTATGTCTGCGTTTGAGGCAGGAACCATTATTGGCCTCTTGAACTACACTCCTGGAAATTGAAATAAGAACACCGTGAATTCATTGTCCCAGGAAGGGGAAACTTTATTGACACATTCCTGGGGTCAGATACATCACATGATCACACTGACAGAACCACAGGCACATAGACACAGGCAACAGAGCATGCACAATGTCGGCACTAGTACAGTGTATATCCACCTTTCGCAGCAATGCAGGCTGCTATTCTCCCATGGAGACGATCGTAGAGATGCTGGATGTAGTCCTGTGGAACGGCTTGCCATGCCATTTCCACCTGACGCCTCAGTTGGACCAGCGTTTGTGCTGGACGTGCAGACCGCGTGAGACGACGCTTCATCCAGTCCCAAACATGCTCAATGGGGGACAGATCCGGAGATCTTGCTGGCCAGGGTAGTTGACTTACACCTTCTAGAGCACGTTGGGTGGCACGGGATACATGCGGACGTGCATTGTCCTGTTGGAACAGCAAGTTCCCTTGCCGGTCTAGGAATGGTAGAACGATGGGTTCGATGACGGTTTGGATGTACCGTGCACTATTCAGTGTCCCCTCGACGATCACCAGTGGTGTACGGCCAGTGTAGGAGATCGCTCCCCACACCATGATGCCGGGTGTTGGCCCTGTGTGCCTCGGTCGTATGCAGTCCTGATTGTGGCGCTCACCTGCACGGCGCCAAACACGCATACAACCATCATTGGCACAAAGGCAGAAGCGACTCTCATCGCTGAAGACGACACGTCTCCATTCGTCCCTCCATTCACGCCTGTCGCGACACCACTGGAGGCGGGCTGCACGATGTTGGGGCGTGAGCGGAAGACGGCCTAACGGTGTGCGGGACCGTATCCCAGCTTCATGGAGACGGTTGCGAATGGTCCTCGCCGATACCCCAGGAGCAACAGTGTCCCTAATTTGCTGGGAAGTGGCGGTGCGGTCCCCTACGGCACTGCGTAGGATCCTACGGTCTTGGCGTGCATCCGTGCGTCGCTGCGGTCCGGTCCCAGGTCGACGGGCACGTGCACCTTCCGCCGACCACTGGCGACAACATCGATGTACTGTGGAGACCTCACGCCCCATGTGTTGAGCAATTCGGCAGTACGTCCACCCGGCCTCCCGCATGCCCACTATACGCCCTCGCTCAAAGTCCGTCAACTGCACATACGGTTCACGTCCACGCTGTCGCGGCATGCTACCAGTGTTAAAGACTGCGATGGAGCTCCGTATGCCACGGCAAACTGGCTGACACTGACGGCGGCGGTGCACAAATGCTGCGCAGCTAGCGCCATTCGACGGCCAACACCGCGGTTCCTGGTGTGTCCGCTGTGCCGTGCGTGTGATCATTGCTTGTACAGCCCTCTCGCAGTGTCCGGAGCAAGTATGGTGGGTCTGACACACCGGTGTCAATGTGTTCTTTTTTCCATTTTCAGGAGTGTATATAGCTGCATTCGAGAATTTTTGTTGTTCCCAACAAGAGCGCTGACATCTCAGAAATTAAATCATCTCATCTCATTAACTACACATCATTGGAGACGTCCTCGCGACGTCTTGTGCGCGCACTGTAGCGTTGTGGGACTGAGGTCCCGATGCATGGTGTTGCAGAGAACCTGAGCAAGAAGTTCGGGTCGCAGGTGAACGACCTGTGGGACAGCTTCGGGTCGGACTTCACGTACCCGGGTAACCTGCCGGCCTACGTGGAGGAGTATTTCGAGGAGGCGGAGGCCGCTGCGGGGGCGCGCGTGGGCGGGAGTGAGCAGCCACCCGCCGGCATCCACTGCGTCCCGCTACCAGGTGAGTAGACGTAGCTCAGAACTGCCACACCAACACACTGCGCCGAGGGGAAGCGCTCTGGCGGTGCTCAGAATAACCCTATGTAATGTGGAACTGACCACTACAGTCGACGTCATGAAAGTAAGTAGCTCAAGGTCATCTCACCGTCTTACAGCATTGTTGGTTAGTGGTTATTTCAAATGTTAGTAATAATTCCGAAAACATATTAGACATTTCAAATTTAAGTCTAGAATATGACAGGACACTTTCCACGCTACGAAAAAAAAATGACAAGAAATTTCGTATCAAAGTTACTTTTTACTTCAGGATGTTGATAGAACGGCAACGGCCTTGCCGCAGTGGACACACCGGTTCCCATGAGATCTCCTAAGTTAAGCGCTGTCGGGCGTGGCCGGTACTTCGATGGGTGACCATCTAGCCGCCATGCACTGTTGCCATATTTCGGGGTGCACTCTGTCTCGTGATGCCAATTGAGGAGCTACTCGACTGAATAGTAGCGGCTCCAATCAGGAAAAACCATCATAACGACCGGGAGAGCGGTGTGCTGACCACACACCTCTCCTATCCACACCCTCACTGAGGATGACACGGCGGTCGGATGGTCCCGATGGGCCTGAAGACGGAGTGCTTTTGCTATGTTGATAGAACCACTGACATATTTGAACTGAAAAATGTATGGATATTCTGAAAGTTTATAGGTGCATGTGGTAAATATTTTCTCTTGTAAACATACAAGTATTCCGACACAAAAAGTAAAACACCGTTAAAGAGGTGTGAAACTGTTCTATATGTGTAATGAAAAGCATCGTCGCTGATGAATTTGCGTATGTCCAACATTGTAGAAACTTTCAGCGAAAAAGTTTATAGGGAAACTATAAAATTAATTTTGTCAACAATTGAGACATCATTGTGAAAATGTGTCACCTATGAACGTACTTTATTTGCGAGTGACTCCGTGCGCAGCAGAGCGCGACTACTGGTGTGCGGTCGCCAGGAATTTTGTTCCGGTGGCTAGCCTTAATATAACCGAGAACGTTCCCTACCTCCAGAAAATGATTTATTTGCAGCTCTTACTGACCCTAAGTTACTGCACCAATCACCCAGATCACAGATACACACCACACAAAAGTAACTGCAGGTACTTTCAGGTCACTACTTCCGTTGATGCGGAGCAAAATTTATCTGTGTGCTGGTTTTGTGAAATCTAAGTCTATCGTCCTCAGTACTCAATAAATGCACCATCCATTGAACTTCTTTCTTGCTGCTGCAGTGTTTCTGCATTCCATTAAAAATTTTCGTTCCTGATTACATTTTCTTAATCAAAAACCAGGTAAGCAGGGAAGACAAAGAACAGAGGTCTCTGAGCTGAAATAATATTTTCACCTAGATTATCCCGTATTTTTCCAGCCGTCAGGTACTCTCATCTGTCGTAATATCATAAGCACTATGCTGCAAACTAAGTTTTTGTCCATTATAATTATCCGGGCTGTTATGCTGTGGTCGGTTGATGAATTCTGTGGTGATTCCCAACGTTTCGTCTCCGACTGCGGGAGACATCGTCAAGGGGGTCCGTAGCTCGGTGGAAGGTACAACACACACACACTGGCTCGCTACTGACTGCCGCGCCGCGGCGTGACGTCACGTGTTTTGAGCTGCTGCTGCTCTCATCCTTTACTTTCCCCTCTTTGGGGAAGTGTGAGGGGGAGTTTGTAGCCTTTCGGCTTTTACTCCCCTGTGGACATGTGTGTGTGATTTTTCTATAGTTTTAAAGGTGTCTGTGATAAATGTGATGATTGTTGTGAGTGTGTCTCGTACTTGCCTGGGGTAGGCGAGAAGATTGGTGTTATGTGGAAATGAATAGGATTAGGGATTGTGTGTTGGGATTTTCTCTTCGTCTTAGTCGTCGAAGATCGTCATAGGGCGCTTGTGCTTATCGCGGGACATGTCATACCGACCTAGGGAGTGGATGAGTGCGTTTCCGGATCTGGAAGAACCCTCATAGAAGGCCCTTGCCAGATCCTGGAAACGCTCTCTCAGGAGTGGGATTTCGGCTGCGGCGTGCAGGTCGTCTGTGGGGAATCCAAGGGGTAGACGCAGTGCCCTTCTGAGGGCGCGGTTCTGCAGCCTCTGGAGCTTGTCCAGGTGCTGCTTCGCCGCGTATCCCCAGACAGGGCACGCATACTCCATTACTGGCCGGATCAGGGCCTGGTATACATTTACTGCTACTGGGCAGGGAAGGGAGCTGGTTGTGTTCAGGATAGGGTATAGGATGGACATTCTGGCGCAGACCTTCCTGTGGACCTCGTCTATGTGGGGTTTCCACGTAAGACGAGAGTCCAAGGTTACGCCAAAGTACTTGGCGGTTCTGCGCCAGGGGAGTTGGTTTCCGTTTAGGTGAAGGTGGAGGGGGGGGGCGTTGAGGAGGTTCACGCCTTCCGAGCCTGCGGGTAATCAGCATTGTCTGCGTCTTCTCAGAGTTGATGGTGATGCGCCAGCGACGGGCCCAAGTTTCTGTGTCATCTAAAACCTTTTGTAGCCTACGGATGACCAGGTCCTTGTTCGCGTTTCTCGTGTAGAAGGCTGTGTCGTCAGCGTACCGTGCGGTGTGCACCAGGGGGGCCGTTGGAGTGTCCGCAGTGTACAAACTGTACAATACGGTCCCCAGGACCGATCCCTGTGGCACCCCTGCACGAATACGCCTTCTAGTGGAGGTGGCAGTTACTACTTTGACGGAGAAAGTCCTATTCGTGAGATAGCTCTTGATCAGCTGAACTATGCTCCCGGGAAACCCTTGTGTGTACAATTTGTAGAGTAGCCCTCTATGCCATACCGAATCGAAGGCTTTGGCTACATCTAGTAGCACTATCCCGCAGTAGCCTCTTTGGTTGAAGCCCTCTGTGGCTGCTTCAACCATTCTCATGACCTGTTGTGGGGCAGAGTGATGCTGCCGGAACCCAAATTGGAAATTGGCAGAATTTGCTCTCTGGTAATATGTTCTTGTATGGGTCTTAGCAGGAGGCGCTCATAGATCTTGCTGAGAGTTGGCAAGAGGCTAATCGGCCTGTAGTGCTGCGGGAATAGAGGGTCTTTCCCTGGTTTGTGTATCGCGACCACTTCCGCATGTTTCCAGCAAGCTGGGAAAACACTGGATCGAGTAATCTCGTTGAGGACGTTCGCGAGGTGTGTGATTGCTGTGGGTGGGAGTTTTTTGACTAACTGATTAGTGACACTATCGTGCCCTGGTGCCTTTTTTGTAGGGAGGGACCTGATTACTCTTGCCACGTCCTCGGGGGCAAAATGTATGGGTTCGTCCTCTGGGTCTTCCTCGGCATTGAGGAAGACAGCCAGCTGACGACGGACCACTCTTTCATGCTAGTCATCCTGGGGTTCTGCCGCTTGGAACTACTTCTCGAAGGAGTCGGCGAGGGCGTTGGCCTTTCTAGCATGGCTGTAGACCAATCCCTGCTCGC
The DNA here is from genome assembly GCF_023864275.1 of Schistocerca cancellata. Lineage (NCBI taxonomy): Eukaryota > Metazoa > Arthropoda > Insecta > Orthoptera > Acrididae > Schistocerca > Schistocerca cancellata. The sequence continues at coordinate 191,647,641 of NC_064633.1, forward strand.
CATGCAGTGGCGGCATCCTGGCGCGTCTTTTTGTAAATTGTTTGGTCGCTTGCCATAGTGTATGATCGTCTACTTTGAGGGCTGTGAGGCGGTTTTACCATTGCTGGTTTCTGTGCTCATTGAGCGCTACCTTCAGTTCTCTCTGTAGACGATTGAGCAGCCTCCTGGTGGCCTGATTTCTGGTGATCTTCCACTCTTTTGCCACTCTGTTCTTATGTCGAATTTGTGCTAGCAAGTGTTCCGGGAGCTGTATTTGCGGCGGTGGGCCATCCCTTTGTGGAGGGGTGGCTTCTTCCGCTGCCTGCAAGATGGTGCCTGTCAGGTCTTGTAGCGCTTGTTCAACTGTTTCGGCAGTAGGTGGCGGAGCGCGAGCGATATCAGAGGCGACAGTTTCTTGGTATCGCTCCCAGTCTGTACGTTTGTACGACGTCTGGTACCGTGGGAGTGCTACCCATTCTCCCACATCGACCTCCAGAATCACTGGGTTGTGGTCGGAGGACATTCTGTTGATTGTCCTTGCGGCCACAAACCCTGCGATCCTTCTAGTGAGAGCTATGTCCAACACGTCAGGCCTGCCTCCATTTTTTGGAAAATGCGTGGGCTCGACTGGACCCCATGTTTCGAAGTGGTGGGTGCGCGCTAGTTGTTGCAGTTTGGCGCCTGCTCTGGAGGTTACTCTAGAATTCCAATCTGGATGTTTGGCATTGAACTCTCCCCCTATTATGAGTTTGCCTTCAATTTGCCCTAGAGCAGCTATATCTCCCTCATCTATCTGGTCGTTTGTGGGTCGGTAGACTGCAACAATTGTTAGGGGTCCAGTGGCAGTGGTTACTTCCACCGCCACTGCTTCGATTTTGTTGGTAGCTGATAAGAATACCTGGTGGTGGGGGATCCCTCTTTTTACATATATGGCCACTCCTCCGCTTTGGGTTGGCCTGTCTTTACGGTAGCTAACGTAGTTGGGAACTGTCGCTTTTATTCCCGGTTTTAGGTGGGTTTCCCCCATTATGCATATGTCGATGGAGAACTCCTTCATGCGTTCTCTGAACTCGACCTCTTGATTAACAATGCCGTCTGCGTTAAAGACGCACATTGTCAGGCCTTGAATATTCGGTCGTCTATTCATGATGGGGTTTTGATGCTACTGAGGAAGTCGCAGAGGGGAGCGACTGCTGAACTGTTGCCTGAAGGGCGCCGAGGATCTGTGTGTTCTGCTTCTGGGCTTCCCTGAATTCCTTCATCATTTCCATGACGAGGTTCATGGTCTGCACCATTACCCCTAACACCTGATCCATGGGGGGGGGAGTGTGTGTGGGGTTCCCTGGAGCTTCCTCCGTCATGGTGGACCTGGTCGTTGTTGCCGTATGTTTCCCGGTGTTGTTCTCGTGATAGCGTCTGGTGTTGTGATGATTGGGCCACGCTTTCATGGTTCCTCGGAGGAGAAACCACTTCCGCATAAGTCGCCCTCGGTGTGTCCGGCCTTGGTTTTACCCAGGCCTTGTCCGTGTGTGTTGTCATGTTTTGTTTTCTTGTGTGTCTGGGTGGGTTTATGGTGTTTTGTTTCTGTGTGTGGGGGGCGGCCTTTGCGCCCTTTGCCTGTTGTCTGTGTCGTTTGTGGACCTCACAACCTTGGTAACCCGCTGTGTGGTTTTTGCCACACAGCGCGCACCTTATTTGTGGGTCCGTGTGTAGAAGTGTACATGTTCTTGTGTCGTGGGCCTCGGCGCACTTCCTGCACCTTACTGGCATGGTGCAGTAGGCGGCGATGTGATTCAGGCCCTGGCACCTGAAGCACTGCACCGTCTTGTTCTTATGGCGCAGCGGCTCAGTGGTGACAGGCACAGCCAAAACCATTCTTATCTCCCTTTTATTCTGAGGGATGTCTGGGAGTGTGGCCTGGTATAGTGGCCACTTACTGTTGATGTTGCCCATCTGTTGGACCGCCTTGACGACGTACCCCTGGGCAGTCAAATCTGTTTTGATCGCCTGGGGGGACACTCGTCTTGAGAGGTCTCTTATCACTATGTTTCTGTTCCTTGTTTTGGTTGTAGGGAACGTGTAGTGGGGTATGTTTTTGTTTTTAAAAAGTGTTTTGACTGTGGTGTAGTTTTCAAGTGTGTGTAATGTGATTTTAATCTTGTCTCCACCAGCAGGTTTTGCCTGAAAACTACCTCCCCCGATTTCTGCTTTCAACATTTCGAAGAGCTCTTCATAGCTTTGTGAAAACTCTGCGACAATCGGGGGGAGGTGGTGGGCGACTTGGTTCTGTGTTTGTGTTGTGTTTTCTGTTGTCTCTGGCTCATCAGCAACCGCCTGAAATCTGTTCCGGGTGGGTTTCACTCCACGGGCTGGCGGAAGCTTCGGCTGGCGAAACGTTTTTCTCGCCAGCACGAAACCATCCGAATCCTGCCCGGTTTCGCGGTTCCCTTCCAGTGCCGGTGTTTCCTGGTCCCCCTCCCAGTGCGACGACAGGTGCTGTCGGGGGCGCTGGCTCCTCAGAGGGTGTGGAAGTGGTTGGGGTGGGTGTGGTGGATATCTTCTTCCCCTTGGAGTGCTTCTCCTTCCTATCCTTCCTTACTCGCCGCTGGTTGGATGTGGTGGACTTGAGTGGGGGGGATTTAAGGTATTTGGAGCGGGTGGAGGACTGAGACGAGGGGGTGGGTTTGGGGAGGATTTTGGTCGGCAGACGGGGCATCTGCTTGCCTTTTTTCATGGACGCAATGTATTCGGGAAGTGTGCCGGTGGCGTTGGCAAGCAGGAGCGGAGTTAGGACGAGGTTAGGAGGGGCAGGATCGCAAGTACTGACAATGTATTTCGTTGTCGGCGTACTGTGTATGACTGCGTTTTTCTGTATACTTCTCGCCATGTCCGGAGCGGAGTGTGGGGCTGCTGCCAGAGGGGTGCCAGTTACAGCCATCGTTGACACCGTTAGGTGGCCCGGCTGCATTGCTGACCCTATTTTCCTAGTGGACGCGGAGGTCTGATCGGCGGCGGCGGAAACCTTCTCTGCGGTTCCGCGGCCGGCTGCCAGGTCCTGGCCCACATTTTCCCTACTCTTGGGGGGAGCAGAGCCTGGCTCTGCGGCAGCTGGGGCGCTCGAGACGGCCGACGACGCGGCCCGCGGAGACGACAAGACGCGCCTTTTGTCGACAGCAGATGACCGCTTCGACCCCAAGGCATCACCTGCACAAGACATTCCGCAGCGGCGAAAAGACACGACAATGCCGCTCCAAATACTTCCTGAGGTTGCTTTGCCCTCAGATGATACTGAGCGCCAAACTGTGTTTTGACAAAAACTCAGTTGGTCGCTCCTGCGTCCTTGGTATGCGTAAGTTTCAACGCTTTACGCACCCTCGAGACGTAACCCGCAAGCAGGTCCCTATGGCTCGGTGTAGTATCGTAAGCGCTCCCGCAGCTCCGCACGCGATCGCTGCACAGTACGACTGGCACCGAGCGACCGTGCGTGTTTTGAAAACGTCAGTGCAATTGGCCGCTGTCCGTCGCCGTCGATCGCCGTTGCCATCACCCAGCAGTGGACGGGTGGTACACATCTTCTTTAACACCTGCATCCATATACCGTTTAATTTGACACCCTCCTCCTTTCGGTTGAAATTATTTGGGTTTTTAGCGATTTCGATTGCCTTCCTGTAGAGCCTTTCGTAATATCCGCTCGTGGCCGCTAGTACTTGCGTCTCCTCGAAATGAATATTGTGGTTCCCTGGCTGGAAAGCATGCTCCGCAACAGCTGATCGTTCCGTTTCTCCTCTTCTACAATTTCCCTTGTGCTCTTCCAAACGTTTAGAAACAGTTCTTTTAGTGGTACCCACATAAACATCACCACAGCTGCATGGGATCCTATACACTCCAGATTTTTCCAGTGGTTTGCGAGCGTCCTTGGCAGGCTTAAGACATTCCTGTATCTTCCTGGTGGGCTTGTAAATTACGGTAATATTCCGCTTCGTCAAGATCCTCCCTATTCTTTCCGTTACATTTTTAACAAACGGCAGGAAAACCTTAGATTTTGCAGTAGCCTGTACGTCAGTATGATTTCTGCGTGGCTGCCTCAACGCACGTTTTATTTCGGCGGACGAATATCCGTTCTTCATTAGTGCATTGTGGAGATGTTCCATCTCAGCGTCGAGCAACTCAGGTTCACAAATATTTCTAGCTCTGTCCGCTAACGTCTTGATAACTCCCCGCTTCTGTTGTGGGTGGTGGTTCGAATCCCGGTGCAAATAACGGTCCGTGCGCGTGGATTTGCGGTACACTGAGTGGCCCAAACTACCATTTTCGTTTCTAAAAACAAGCACATCGAGGAAAAGTAATTTGCCGTCTACCTCCTCCTCCATTGTAAACTGAATTCTCGGCCCAGCGGTTAAAGGCGCTACAGTCTGGAACCGCACGACCGCTACGGTCGCAGGTTCGAATCCTGCCTCGGGCATGGATGTGTGTGATGTCCTTAGGTTAGTTAGGTTTAAGTAGTTCTAAGTTCTAGGGGACTTATGACCACAGCAGTTGAGTCCCATAGTGCTCAGAGCCATAAACTGAATTCTCGAGTTTATACTGTTCAGATGTTCGTGGAACCGGCTTAGTTCCTCCCTACCATGTCTACACAGCACAAACGTGTCATCCACGAATCGGAACCATACATTTGGTTTCTTGCTGGCAGTACCTAAGGCCTGTTCTTCGAATTTCTCCATAAAGAAGTTTGGAATTACGGGACTTAGGGGGCTTCCCATAGCCACGCCATCCGTTTGCTCATAAAACTGTTCATTCCACTTGAAGTATGTGGTCGTCAAACAACACTTTAACAGTTCTAAAATATCGGCAGGAAAAATTCGATCCAGCTGTTCCAATATATCATTAAGTGGAACCATGGTAAACAGCGATACCACATCGAAGCTGACCAGTATGTCCTCCGGCTGGACCACTATGCCATTCAATCTGCTGATGAAATGTGTCGAATTCTTTATATAAGAGTCCGAACGGCCCACATGTGGTTTTAACAGCGTAGTCAAAAACTTGGCTAACGAGTAGGTGGGCGAACCAATGGCACTTAGTATCGGTCTTAACAGCACATTTTCTTTATGAATTTTGGGCAATCCATAAAGCCTCGGTGGTAGCGCAACCGAATTGCAGAGACCTTTCTGTACACTCTCTTCAAAACACGTGACGTCACGCCGTGGCGCGGGGGCGCGCGGACACGGAATTTAGAGGCAGTCAGTAGCGAGCCAGTGGGTGTGTTGGACCTTCCATCGAGCTACGGACCCCCTTGAAGATGTCTCCCGCAGTCGGAGACGAAACGTTGGAAATCACCACAGAATTCATCAACCGACCACGGCATAACAGCCCGGATAATTATAATGGACATGATATTTCCGGCCTTGAAAGTCTACATTTTAGTATCAAACTAAGTTTTTGTCAGAATCGTTAAATTCCGTAGATTTTCTCTTTGATTTGTGTCCCTTTCTTTGAGAACCAAAACACGTCTAGAGATTCTGTCGAGTTCATTACTGTGAATATGAAATACAGTTGATACCGACCGACCACGAGCTTTTGTTGTATTTTATGAACTCAGGCAAAATTTATATTTGAAATCTGGTTTCGCAGGACAGAGCGGATCGGGTTGTGGAAAGTAGCCAAGATCAATTACTGTTGATTATACAGGAACACACACAACTTTATTGCTCAAACTAATGCACAGTTTTCTCTTTAAAATGACAAAGTTCAATTCACGGCTGAGGGCCATAGTAACTTCTCCAGAATAAGTTTGAATGATTCATTTTGAAACAGCATTATTTAAAATAACGGCTGAAGGCCTTACTTAGGCAAAATTACAATATCTTCTCGGCTAAAGGCCGAAATAATATTTCAGATCAGCTAAGGAATTCTTTAAAAGCCAAGCATTTACAAATTCCGGCTAATGGCCATATTAAGGGAATTCAAGTTAATTCTTCGGCTGAAGGCCCAATAAAAAAAAATTTTACCTTATAAAAGAGAGGCTTTAAAGATAAGCTTTTACACAGTACAACAGAAAAACATCTTAAGGAAACTTGAAGTATCTTGACGGCTGAAGCCCCAAACAATTACTCAAGAATAACTAAAGACAACCTTAAGATAAACATTTACAGAACACATCTGAAGGCCTTTTCAAGAATTCGAGATAATTAAAGGGAAACCATAGAGACAAGATTTACATATGAAAGCCACAGATTCTGAAACAAACGCGGCTGAAGGCCTACATACAGAGCAACAAGAACTTTAAATGAAACACAGCTGAAGGCCTAATCTTAAAGTTGTTATGAATTTCGGCTGAAGGCCATGTTGTTGTGATCTTCAGTCCTGAGACTGGTTTTATGCAGCTCTCCATGCTACCCTATCCTGTGCAAGCTTCTTCATCTCCCAGTACTTACTGCAACCCACATCCTTCTGAATCTGCTTAGTGTATTCATCTCTTGGTCTCCCTCTACGATTTTTACCCTCCACGCTGCCCTCCAATGCTAAATTTGTGATCCCTTGATTCCTGAGAACATGTCCTACTAACCGGTCCCTTCTTTTTGTCAAGTTGTGCCACATACTCCTCTTCTTCCCAGTTCTATTCAATACTTCATCATTAGTTATGTGATCTACCCATCTAATCTTCAGCATTCTTCTGTAGCACCACATTTCGAAAGCTTCTATTCTCTTCTTGTCCAAACTATTTATCGTCCATGTTTCACTTCCATACATGGCTACACTCCATACAAATACTTTCAGAAACGACTTCCTTACACTTAAATCTATACTCGATGTTAACAAATTTCTCTTCCTCGGAAATGCTTTCCTTGCCATTGCCAGTCTACATTTTATATCCTCCCTACTTCGACCATCACCAGTTATTTTTCTCCCCAAATAGCAAAACTACTTTAGTACTTTAAGTGTCTCATTTCCTAATCTAATTCCCTCAGTATCACCCGACTTAATTCGACCACATTCCATTATCCTCGTTTTGCTTTTGTTGATGTTCATCTTATATCCTCCTTTCAAGACATGGAGGCCATATACTAACATAAAACAGACAATATTAATACATGGCTGAAGGCATGACACAGTACCTGTGACCAAATAAAATGACAATCACAAACAACAAACAGTGATGCTCAGAAGTTGTTCCAAGGGTCGGCCTGGGGAAGAAACTCTACCCACAGTTTAGGTGAGGCAGGCAGCCAAGCGTAACACTAAACAATCGGATTGCAGCACGACCTACAGACGGCTGACGAACCAACCAACCGCCTAATCAATTCCCTTCCAACCGACCAACAGCACGACAACAAAAAGTATCAGCGAAGACGAGCATCGCAGCTGGAATATGTCTTAATAATTGGAGTATAAGCACAGTCAAGGCACAATAAACACTCAAAGAAAAAAAAGCTGTCGAACTACACATCGTGCCGGCCAGCATCAACACGGTGAGGAAAACACACAGCCGCAAAACTACGCTAACGACCGGGGCAGGTAATGGGAACGTTAACGGCAACAAGGCAGAAGATACCGCTGATGCACTTCTCTAATAAATTATAATCATTTAAAAAGTTAAACACCATATAAGAGATGGCTGCAAAATTTTTCCGACTCCAACACACCATCACGTTGCCGCTTGCGGGGACAGCCCAGGATGCAACAACTGGCAATCAACGAAGAGATGTCGCAACGGTTGAGCTTTCATAACATGTTCACTGGTTACTCAACTCCAGTATGCAAGTGCGGTGGTCGACGAACTTAGCAGTTCTCGCAGCTAGTGCCACACAACTCCGACCGCGCGTGCACACAGCCAGCGGCCCCGGCCTGATCACACGCTGCAGAGACTTCCTCACTGCTCCGCCGTAACCGACCTACTGCCACACACACACACACACACACACACCTTGACACGAAAATACACTCCTGGAAATTGAAATAAGAACACCGTGAATTCATTGTCCCAGGAAGGGGAAACTTTATTGACACATTCCTGGGGTCAGATACATCACATGATCACACTGACAGAACCACAGGCACATAGACACAGGCAACAGAGCATGCACAATGTCGGCACTAGTACAGTGTATATCCACCTTTCGCAGCAATGTAGGCTGCTATTCTCCCATGGAGACGATCGTAGAGATGCTGGATGTAGTCCTGTGGAACGGCTTGCCATGCCATTTCCACCTGGCGCCTCAGTTGGACCAGCGTTCGTGCTGGACGTGCAATCCGCGTGAGACGACGCTTCATCCAGTCCCAAACATGCTCAATGGGGGACAGATCCGGAGATCTTGCTGGCCAGGGTAGTTGACTTACACTTTCTAGAGCACGTTGGGTGGCACGGGATACATGCGGACGTGCATTGTCCTGTTGGAACAGCAAGTTCCCTTGCCGGTCATGGAATGGTAGAACGATGGGTTCGATGGCGGTTTGGATGTACCGTGCACTATTCAGTGTCCCCTCGACGATCACCAGTGGTGTACGGCCAGTGTAGGAGATCGCTCCCCACACCATGATGCCGGGTGTTGGCCCTGTGTGCCTCGGTCGTATGCAGTCCTGATTGTGGCGCTCACCTGCACGGCGCCAAACACGCATACGACCATCATTGGCACCGAGGCAGAAGCGACTCTCATCGCTGAAGACGACACGTCTCCATTCGTCCCTCCATTCACGCCTGTCGCGACACCACTGGAGGCGGGCTGCACGATGTTGGGGCGTGAGCGGAAGACGGCCTAACGGTGTGCGGGACCGTAGCCCAGCTTCATGGAGACAGTTGCGAATGGTCCTCGCCGATACCCCAGGAGCAACAGTGTCCCTAATTTGCTGGGAAGTGGCGGTGCGGTCCCCTACGGCACTGCGTAGGATCCTACGGTCTTGGCATGCATCCGTGCGTCGCTGCGGTCCGGTCCCAGGTCGACGGGCACGTGCACCTTCCGCCGACCACTGGCGACAACATCGATGTACTGTGGAGACCTCACGCCCCACGTGTTGAGCAATTCGGCGGTACGTCCACCCGGCCTCCCGCATGCCCACTATACGCCCTCGCTCAAAGTCCGTCAACTGCACATACGGTTCACGTCCACGCAGTCGCGGCATGCTACCAGTGTTAAAGACTGCGATGGAGCTCCGTATGCCACGGCAAACTGGCTGACACTGACGGCGGCGGTGCACAAATGCTGCGCAGCTAGCGCCATTCGACGGCCAACACCGCGGTTCCTGGTGTGTCCGCTGTGCCGTGCGTGTGATCATTGCTTGTACAGCCATCTCGCAGTGTCCGGAGCAAGTATGGTGTGTCTGACACACCGGTGTCAATGTGTTCTTTTTTCCATTTCCAGGAGTGTATAACTGCCACACCAAGGAATTTACGGCAGAACTAGTATCGATAAACGCTGATGCTACCACTGACAGAGGCAAGTGAGCAACTCGTTCAGATAGTAACTGAGGGAGGGATAAGACGCCACTCGATGGTGACAAAATGCCAAAAAGGAAAAACGGCATTAGCGCGAGCCGACCGCGGCTCAATATTATTCGTTGTTTCATCACTGCTAGCCAGTTCAGTAAAAAACTTCAGTACCTATGAGACGACAGTTTTGGATTGTTTTCGAATGTCTTTTCGCCCTTTACGCACACCGATTGGAGTAGCACAACATGAAGTCCTTGCTCATGCCTTTAGCTCACTACCAAACACACGTCATTGCACCGTCCCACGGAAGGCTGAAATCACACGTGGCGCTGACCTACTGCGCTGTTAACAGTGTAGCAACAAAGCTACAAGCAAGGGCGAATCAAATCACTTAGCGCCTGTGGATTGCAGGCAGTGGCTATGACCTTGAGGTGTCTTAATTTCGTGACGGCCGCTCTAGATGACACGACAGGCGGACTTGCCAGCATAAAAAGAGGAGGTGAGCGTTGTGTTGTTAGTCTAACACCCATACAGGGCCCCAGAGAGCAACTTCTGCCGGATTTCCAATTCGGATTCCGGCAGAACTACTCTGCCCCACAACAGATCATGAGAGTGACTGAAGCAGCCACAGAGGGCTCCAACCATAGTGCTACTGGACGCAGCCAAAGCCTTCGGCTCAGTGTTACATAGAGGGGATACTCTACAAGTTGTACACACAAGGGTTCCCCGGGAGCAGAGTTAAGCAAATCAAAAGCTATCTCGCGGATACAACTTTCTCCGTCAGAGTAGAAACTTCTGATGTGGATTGGCAAGACAGCCAACCCACTATGACAGGAAGCCGAAAGGCACGCGTTTTAAGCTCACGCAGGCTGACGTGAGGTCTGGAACAGGACACGGATTTTAGACTTCAGAAAAAAGGAGGTAACTGGTAGAATACTTAACTTTAATCCATAATAGGTGAACATCGCTCTTGACGGTACATGTTTTACAGCATCAATAGTAACTGGTAATGGCACCTTGCTAGGTCGTAGCAAATGACGTAGCTGAAGGCTATGCTAACTATCGTCTCGGCAAATGAGAGCGTAATTTGTCAGTGAACCATCGCTAGCAAAGTCGGCTGTACAACTGGGTCGAGTGCTAGGAAGTGTCTCTAGACCTTCCGTGTGGCGGCGCTCGGTCTGCAATCACTGATAGTGGCGACAAGCGGGTCCGACGTATACTAACGGACCGCGGCCGATTTAAAGGCTACCACCTAGCAAGTGTGGTGTCTGGCGGTGACACCACAACTTCCACCTCCACCAAAAGGCGTATTCGTGCTGGGGTGCACAGGGATCGGTCCTGCGGCCCGTTTTGTACAGTCTGTACACTGCGGAAACACCAACGCCCCCCCCCCCCCCCCCTGTGCACACCGCACAGTACGCAGATGACACAGCCTTCTACACTCGAAATGCGAACAAGGACCTTGTCATTCGTAGGCTACAAAGGGTTTTAGATGTCACAGAAACTTGGGCCCGTCGCTGGCGCATCACCATCAACTCTGAAAAGACGCAGTCTATGGTGATCACCTATAGGCTCGGAAGGCGTGGACCTCCTCAACGCCCCCCGCCCCCCTCCTCCACCTTCACCCAAACGGAAGCCAACTCCCCTGCCCCAGAACCGCCAAGTACCTTGGCGTAACCATGGACTCTCGTCTTACGTGGAAACCCCACATAGACGAGGTCCACAAGAAGGTCTGTGCCAGTACGTCCATCCTATACCCTGTCCTCAACACATACAGCTCCCTTCCCTGCTCCGTAGGAATGAACGTTTATCGGGCCCTTATACGGCCAGTAATGGAGGACGCATTCCCTGTCTGGGGATACGCGATGAAGCAGCACCTGGACAAACTCCAGAGGCTGCAGAACAACGCCTCAGGAGGGCACTGCATCTACCCATGGGATTCCCCACCGACGATCTGCACGCCGCTGCCGAAATCCCACTCCTCAAAGAAAGATTCCAAGATCTGGCAAGGACTTTCCACGAGAGCTCTTCCAGATCTGCAAATAACTTCATCCACTCTTAGGTCTGTATGACACGTCCCGCGATAAGCACAAACGCCCAATGACGATCTTCGACTACTAAGTCGAAGAGAACATCCATGTATCCAATTCCAAATCCTCCTCCCCTCCCCCAAAACACCAATCATGTCGCCAACCTCAGACAAGTACCAGACAAACACAGAACATTCATCACATCACGCAGACACCTAAGAACTGCAGAAATAACCATACACAGTGGAGTAAAAGCTGTAAGGCTACAAACTCCCCCACACACTTCCCCAAAGAAGGTAAAGTATGAGATGAGAGTGAGTGAGCGTCTTGTCAGTAGAGAAACAGTAACAGCGGAATGGGTCAGGGGAGCTCAGTGACTTCGAACGTTGATTAGTTATTGTATGTAACCCAAGTTTTAAAGCTGTCCAAGCCGACTGTCCGTTCTGAAGGGGAAACTCGGGGAAACAATCACAGCTAAACAAAGACCTCTTTTACTGATGGACAGGAACCGTCGAGCTTTGAGGAGGGTGATTCTCCCAAATGACAAATCAGCGGAAGGCATCATACGTGAGTTCCAAAGCGCTACCAGCAGTCCAGCTGTTCGTATGAAGTTAAAAACAGTGGGATACAATGGTCCAGCAGCTCCTCATAAGCCACACACTTTGTAGTCAGTACTTCGTGACGCTTGAGGTGATGTAAGCCAACACTAACGGGCAGTGGGAGATTGGAAACGAGTGATATGGAGTGATGAATCACGCTGCACTTGTGATAATCCGATGGAAGGCTTCTTTCTTTTTGGCAAACACCAGACAACCTGGCAAACATTATTTGCCAACATCTTTAGAGCCAAATGGAAGTACGGAGGGATGGCATTATCATATGTGGTGCCCGCATCTCGTGGTCGTGCGGTAGCGTTCTCGCTTCCCACGCCCGGGTTCCCGGGTTCGATTCCCGGCGGGTCAGGGATTTTCTCTGCCTCGTGATGGCTGGGTGTTGTGTGCTGTCCTTAGGTTAGTTAGGTTTAAGTAGTTCTAAGTTCTAGGGGACTGATGACCATAAATGTTAAGTCCCATAGTGCTCAGAGCCATTTGAACCATTTGAACCATATGTGGTGTTTCTCAAAAATGGCTCTAAGCACTATGGGACTTAACATCTGAGGTCATCAGTCCCCTAGACTTAGAACCACTTAAACGTAACTGACCTAAGGACGTCACACACATCCATGCCCGAGGCAGGATTCGAACCTGCGACCATAGCAGCAGCAGATTCCGGATTGAAGCATAGAGAACCGCTCAGCCACAGCGGCCGGCTGGTGTTTCTCGCTGTTACTGAGTGGTCCACTTAATGCGCTTAAGAAAACTTTAAATGCGAAAGGATATGAACATATTTCACAGCTTTGTGTAGTGCGTACAGTAGAATAAGCGTTATCATTTGTATCGGCATGACCGTGCACCCTCTCATAAAGTAACATCTATGAGACAATGGCTTGTGTACAATACTTTCCTAAAATGGACTGGCCCGCCCACAGTCCTAACCTGATCCCAATGGAACACCTTTGGGATGAGTTGGAATGTCAGTTTCGCTCCAAACGCCAGCATCTAACGTCTCTACCTACTTGCAAGAGGCACAAGATAGAGCTCTCCCAACAGTAATAGATACGAGTAAAAGAAACAAACTTTGGTCGGAGGGAGTTAACAGACTCAAAAGCAATTCGAAAACCATACGCAGATGCAAGCAGAGTCCAGAACTTCCAGAGAGAAACTAAAACGATTTGAGCAGTTTAGAGGGGTGAAGTGATAATACAAGGGCCTGCTACTGTAAAGAGACGACAGTGGGACGAGCATCTTCACAGTTTAGAGAAAACTTATGGGGAGCACTGACAAAACTGACGGGGAAGAGGATTAAAACACCGTTTGTGCCAGCCGCATGGAGGCTGAATGACGGAACCTTCACACAGGGCTGGAGAAGTACAGGGGAATTTCTTACAAGCTGCTCGCCGAGGACGACCACAACGTAGACAATCCACGCGACGCCAGTTTAGGATGCGTAACACAGACAAAATACACAGTGGAGACTCTCACCTGACCACTCGCACAGTAAGTGGTGCCACTTGCCGTAGCAGCATAAAAGGTTAAAAAAGCATCAGGACCTGACGGTATTCACTCCGAGATCCTCAAGCGAGTAGCACTACAGAATACCCCATTTCTAAGTGAGGTATTAAAAGAAGACCTAAGACCGGGAAGAGGGTCGCACACACAATAATATCAAGGAATCAGAAGACAAAGACTTGGCCAATCCTAAGTCGTGTAGGCCTATTTCCCTGATCAAAACCTTGGCTAAGGTCCTGGAGCAGCTTATGACTAAGCGATTACAGAATCAAAGGCGAATCCTGGGGCTCAGCCTGCAACAGTTCGTGTCCAGTGAAAATAAACTGATTGACGATGCACGTCAACCGCAAGTATGTACTCTTAGACATCACTGGGTGTCTCATAACCTCTAGTGACCCACGAAGTTCGTGAGACTATGGGAGCTGCAGCTACCATAGACTCCTATACTATTGCAATAATACAGTAGCTGCATGGTGGGTGGGTAAACTGAAAGTGATCAAGAGAACCACAAAGAGGTGCCTGCAGATCTCAATGTGCGGGCCCGTCTTTTGGTATCTACCCATCAAGCCCCTTCTAACAGAAATGAATAAGGATACACATGCTGACGGGATTGTCGCATACATTGATGATTGTTGGTTGTGGTATCAGCCAACTCAAGAAGTGATGTGAAATCCAAAGCCAGTGGCATCTATACGAGATGAGTAGGTGGTACATGAAAAATAATCTCACCGGGGCCATGGACAAGACAATCTACGTATCACTGAAAGGAAAATTACAGTTAGCCTCGATCATCAAATTGCAGACTGTAAATATTCACATAAAACATGTCACCAGAGACTCTGAAGTACAAACTCACGATCGACTGACGTTTAATCAACACATACGAGTAAAACAAGTAACTGACGAAACAGAAAAACTTATACACTACTCACGCGTATCAACACCGTCACTTACAGATTTCACTACAAGTTATTTGAATCAACACTATTTTTCTCACAAGGGAACCTCCCCATCGCACCCCCCTCAGATTTAGTTATAAGTTGGCACAGTGGATAGGCCTTGATAAACTGAACACAGATCAATCGAGAAAACAGGAAGAAGTTGTGTGGAACTATGAAAAAAATAAGCAAAATATACAAACTGAGTAGTGCATGCGCAAGATAAGCAACATTAAGGACAGTGTGAACTCCGGAGCGCCGTGGTCCCGCGGTTAGCGTGAGCAGCTGCGGAGCGAGAGGTCCTTGGTTCAATTCTTCCATCGAATGAAAAGTTTAATTTATTTTATTTTATTTATGATAGTCACATCCACAAGAAAACCTAAATCGGGCAAGGTAGAAGAATCTTTTTACCCATTCGCCAAGTGTACAAGTTAGGTGGGTCGACAACATATTCCTGTCATGTGACGCACATGCCGTCACCAGTGTCGTATAGAATATATCAGACGTGTTTTCCTGTGGAGGAATCGGTTGACCTATGATCTTGCTATCAAATGCTTTCGGTTCCCATTGGAGATGCACGTCCTTTCATCTACTAATCGCACGGTTTTACGGTGCGGTCGCAAAACACAGACACTAAACTTATTACAGTGAACAGAGGCGCCAAATGAACGAACGGACAGATCATAACTTTACGAAAATAAAATTTTCACCCGAGGGAAGGCTTGAACCAAGGACCTCTCATTCGGGTGCTGCTCACGCTAACCACGGGACCACGACGCACCTGAACTCACAATGTGCTTGATGTTGCCTATCTGTGCGCATGGACTACTCAGTTTGTGTATTTTGTTTATTTTTTTCATAGTTCCACATAACTTCTTCCTGTTTTCTCTATTGATCTGTGTTCAGTTTTTGAAGGCCTATCCACTGTGCTAACTTATAATTAAATCTGAGGGGGGTGCGATGGGGAGGTTCCCTTGTCAGTGGCACAGGAGCACAAAGAACCTGTCTCACAACGATCAGAACCGTTGTTGGGCGAGGTCAAGAGACTATCAGGGGCTTTCTGCACCACGTCAATGGAATCACCACGAGTGGCTCTCGCAATAGCGTACACCCAACTGGCATAAACATCCGCCAGCGAGCTGCAGCATACTGCTTGAGGATGGGCGTACTAAACAAAGTAATGAAATTATGGGGCAAGATTAAGGGGACAAGCGCCAACTGAAACAGTGGCGTGCTAATGCTTGGCAGCATAGGTGGTAAACCAATTGACTTGACATTTGATAGCAGTTGAAAATGTGCCATGCAGACCACAGTTGAGGCATGGTGCACTTCTTTAACAAGACACGGCCCCTGTCCTATGTACCTTCATCGAATGCACTTCGGTCATCAAACAAAGTGTTCCTTTGAGGAACCAGTAACCTCAGAGCATATACTCCTATACTGCACACTACACCTGCGGACCCGACAAACGAATTTCACACATGACGATATCTACGAATCCATAAAAGACAGACAAAAGGTAATACTAGAACACAGCCGCTACATTGCATATGTTGTGTGCCGAATACACAAAAACAAGACCATGCAGACAAACCAGACAGGCAGTCAGCCGAGCTGGACCTGAGCCAGGGAAAGCATCCAACACAGAACAGAACGATACCTGTGACTCTGATAAGGACAGTTAACAATTAATAAGCGATGCAGTGGAAACCAATTAGGGCACATAAAACCATATTAATAACTGGCAGATTTACGGCTATGGTCTCGTAAACTGACATACGGCCTGGAGAGCGGTGTGCTGACCACATGTCCGTCCATATTCGTCGCATCCAATGACGCCTATGAGATGAGGATGACACGGCGGCCGGTCGGTACAGTTGGGCCTTCAAGGCCTGTTCAGGCGGTGTTCAGTTTAGTTAGATTTACGGCTAACAGCTCTCAAATCAAGAGACATCAAGAAGTAACCGTTTTAAACTACTACTAGCTATAACAGTGCCAGTGTGTTGCCTAAGTAGGCACGCTAGACCTTTGTATCTATAGCATACAAGTAGTATCATTAGATCAGCAAATCCTGCACGGGAGAGCCGAAGAAACTGGTACACCTGCTTATTGTCGTGTAGGGCCCCCGCGAGAACGCAGAAGTGCCACAACAGTATGTGTCAATGGACTCGACTAATGTCTGAAGTCGTGCTTGTGGAAATTGACACCATGATTCCTTCAGGGCTGTCCATAAATCCGTAAGAATAGGGGGGGGGGGAGGGGTGGAAAACTCTTCTGAACAGCACGTTGTAAGGCATCCAATATATGCTCTGTAATGTTCATGTCTGGGGAGTCTGGTGGACAGTGGAAGTGTTTGAACTGAGAAGAGTGTTCCTGAAGCCCTCTGTAACACTTCCGGATGTGTAGGGTGTCGCATTGACCTGCTGGAATTGCCCAAGTCCGTCGGAATGCACTATGAACATGAACGGATGCAGGTGATCAGACAGGATGCTTAAGTACGCGTCACCGGTCAGAGTCGTATCTAGACGTACTCGTATTAGGGGTCTCATATCACTCCAACTGCATACGTCCCACACCGTTACAGAGCCTCCACCAG
Organism: Schistocerca cancellata; assembly: GCF_023864275.1. NCBI lineage: Eukaryota > Metazoa > Arthropoda > Insecta > Orthoptera > Acrididae > Schistocerca > Schistocerca cancellata. The sequence continues at coordinate 191,664,716 of NC_064633.1, forward strand.
CTTGAACAGTCCCCTGCTGACATACAGGATCCATGGATTCATGAGGTTGTCTCTCCACGCTCGAACACGTCCATTTAATTTGAAACGAGACTCTTGCGACGAGGCAACATGTTTCCAGTCATCAACAGCCCAATGTCGGTGTTGACAGGCCCAGCGAGGCGTAAAGCTTTGTGTCGTGCAGTCATGAAGGGTAAACGAGTGGGCCTTCGGCTCTGAAAGCCCATATCGATGATGTTTCGTTGAATGGTTCGCACGCTGACACTTGTTGATGGGCCAGCTTTGAAATCTGAAGCAATTTACGGAAGGGTTGCACTTTTGTCACTTTGAACGATTCTCTTCAGTCGTCGTTGGTCCCGTCCTTTGCAGGACCTCTTTCCGGCCGCAGCGATATCGGCGATTTAATGTTTTACCGGATTCCTGATATTCACTGTACACTCGTGAAATGGTCGTATGGGAAAATCCCCACTTCCTCACTGCCTCGGAGATGATGCGTCCCATCCCTGATGCGCCGACTATAACACCACGTACAAACTCGCTTAAATCTTGATTACCTACCAGTGTAGGAGTAGTTACCGATCTAATAACTGCGTCAAACAATTGTTGTCTTATATAGGCGTTGCCGACCGCAGTGCCGTATCCTGCCTGTTTACATATCTCTGTATTTGAATACGCATGCCTACACCAGTTTCTTTGGCGCTTCAGTGTGTATAAACGAAATGTACTAACCGAAAATATAGAACGATATAAGAACTTCGATTAAATTGGAATACAGCAATAATTAGACAATAGTAGCATCGAACATAGCTCAAGGCAGCGACTCCACGTTCATTCGGAGATGCTTCCCGACAGTCAGTCAATCAATGGGACTAGAAATCAGTATGCCGCACAGAGGCGAGTGGTCCGAAGAGTACTAATGAGACCCTCGCATTTGCAGTGGCATCTGTCGTGGATTTTACATATTCTAGCCCATCTTTTCTCTTCCTAATCAAAATAACTTGAGTTAAATTTTCTAATTTCTCAAACTAACGTCATTTTTTTAAGTTTTTGTGTATTTTTAAGGTCATGACTACATGCTAGGATACAACAGAAATATATTTTGTACAACTTGTAAAAAGTCCATGTATCGAGCTAGGTGTTGGGCCGTCAATAAGATAAATGTAAATGTACATGTAAATCACTACCTTTCTGCTTTCGGCTCTTGAGGTAGAATTGGTTGCCATTACTCCAGAGACATATCGCTGAAATTGTCCCCAGCAGAATTCAAGCCATCATAAAGGCAAAGGGTGGAAACACCCCATATTAATAGCTGATAATGTATGTCCAAATATTTTTGATCATACAGCGTATACATGGTCAGTAGCTGGAGGCACACAATGCGAGACATTGTGTTGCCGACATACTAACTTTTAAAAGATTTAGCAAAATTGTGGGCACAAAATACACTGATAAAACATATGGAGAGAAAATATAATGTGTTATAAAAATGAAGAAGAGAAGCAAGTATTGTCTTACGGTTCTTAACACACGGTGAATTACATGTCAGACATTTAAAAAATGGTTCAAATGGCTCTGAGCACTATGGGACTTAACATCTGAGGTTATCAGTCCCCTAGAACTTAGAACTACTTAAACCTAACTAACCTAAGGGCAACACACACATCCATGCCCGAGGCAGGATTCGAACCTGCGACCGTAGCGGTCGTGCGGTTCCCGACTGTAGCGCCTAGAACCGCTCGGCCACTCTGGCCGGCAGACATTAAAGAAGTTGCGATTACAGTGCAGTACTCGCGAAAGCAACTACGAAATTGGATTCTGCAACCGTAATATGGCCAAACTGTGACTTTAGTTCTAATCGATAACTAACACAGCGAATAGGGCTGGTTACGAAAGATACTGAACTCATAAACATTAACTAGTTCAGTATAGCGCCACATGCTTGCCATGAGGCATCTATAATACTCCTTCATGTCGCCAGAAAATTAACATTTACGTCTCTGTGTTTTGGCGCACTTCGTCTGCTGAAATAGTACTGCCAGACTGAAGGAAGTTTATTATACTGTTTACTGCCACCTTTCACTATTTGTTGATGTGTACAGCGGTTCTAGCGTTGTTCATGGGTATTGAACTTTTTTTTGCCGTCGCATAGTGGACCAATTCGCTTCAAAACCTGGACAGAATATACCTTGTGTAGATTGCAATGGCGCTCACTTGTCCAATGCTCCGGTGTTATTCCAGTCTCATGTCGATATATATGTGCAGTGACAGTTGACGGTAAACAGTGAATCGGGCAATGACACATTTTTCAGATATTGTTTACGACGCCTGTTTAATATATGACAGCGATCCTGCCTAGTTTTCATGATAAAATAAGACGCGTTGCACTCCAGAAGGTATGTTTGTGACATTTTTAAATGGTATAATGACGTATATCGAATTAAAACTAAACTAAAGTACTATCGCCATTATCCGAAATAGCACATATTTGCAAGTTTTTAGTGGGCGGTCATTTTTCTACCGTGTGGCGGTGCCACGCGGTAAAAACCGGTCATTCATTATTGCAATTATCTCATAAACTATGAGCAGCACAAAAAATTGTCATTAGGGGTTTCTGTAGAATTCTTAGGGAGCTAACGGAATTTTTAGCAAACTGGCAAACATTTTTGTTCTCAACATTAACATTTCCCCGAGTAATATTGCTTTGTCCGTGAAATGCTGCATAACTATTCAAACATTGTACAGAGAGCCCTAGAACTGAAACATATCTATCAAGAACTCTTAAAAATGTATTTATATTTCTCGAAAGTCGGGCGCCAACTTCACCGGGCTTACAATATTCTACAATAATCCCCAATGTCGATATTGGTCCACCTAGTTTTGATGCAGAGATATGCCATATCCGAAACTGCTCCGTTGCCGATTGATCGGGTATCTGAAGCTGCGCAGGAAGCTCGGAATAAGGATACCTGAGAAGGATACTGAGAATATTTTAAATGCAAATATTTTAGTGAGAAAACGAAGCATGTAGCATTTCACCGGCTCCTGGCATCTTCGGATTCATTTATCTCGAGAGTCCAGAAAATTACAGTTGAAGAACATATACAGATGTCACCTGAGGTAACAGATTTGCTCTCCGAACTATCTCCCAGTGGACTACCCGACAGCGAACCTTCTGAAAGAAATAGTGATTCAAGCGACGAAAGTGACTATGATTTTGACTGATAAATGTAAAATATCGAATAAAACATTTCAATACGGCAATTTCGACTTCTAATTCGTTACTAGCGACGTCACGATATTCTATGCCCGTAGTTTTACCCGAATCCACTAAATTTATAATTTTTGATCCCCCATTTTGAATTTTGTAATTCCAACATCGAATTCCTACGACAGCATCCACAGAAGTAGCCTCCACAACACATTACGAGAATTTAGTATACCCAGTAAAATCATTAGGATGATACAACTGTGCATGGATGGCTCCCAGGCAGCAGTGAAGGTCAGAGGATCCATATCCCCCACCTTTGCAATTAAAACAGGCTTACGACCGGGAGCCGCTCTTTCATGTGTCCTCTTCAACCTTGCATTAGGTAAGTGGTTCTGGAGAGTAATTTATATCTATACAATGGTCTCCGAATCGAACATGTTGTTGTTGTTGTCTTCAGTCCTGAGACTGGTTTGATGCAGCTCTCCATGCTACTCTATCCTGTGCAAGCTTCTTCATCTCCCAGTACCTACTGCAACCTACATCCTTCTGAATCTGCTTAGTGTATTCATCTCTTGGTCTCCCCCTGCGATTTTTACCCTCCACGCTGCCTTCCAATAATAAATTGGTGATCCCTTGATGCCTCAGAACATGTCCTACCAACCGATCCCTTCTTTTGGTCAAGTTGTGCCACAAACTTCTCTTCTCTCCAATCCTATTCAATACTTCCTCATTAGTTATGTGATCTACCCATCTAATCTTCAGCATTCTTCTGTAGCACCACATTTCAAAAGCTTCTATTCTCTTCTTGTCCAAACTATTTACCGTCCATGTTTCACTTCCATACATGGCTACACTCCATACAAATACTTTCAGAAATGACTTCCTGACACTTAAATCTATACTCGATGTTAACAAATTTCTCTTCTTCAGAAACGCTTTCCTTGCCATTGCCAGTCTACATTTTATATCCTCTCTACTTCGACCATCATCAGTTATTTTGCTCCCCAAATAGCAAAATTCCTTTACTACTTTAAGTGTCTCATTTCCTAATCTAATACCCTCAACATCACCCGACTTCATTCGACTACATTCCATTATCCTCGTTTTGCTTTTGTTGATGTTCATCTTATACCCTCCCTTCAAGACACCATCCATTCCGTTCAACTGCTCTTCTAAGTCCTTTGCTGTCTCTGACAGAATTACAATGTCATCGGCGAACCTCAAAGTTTTTATTTCTTCTCCATGGATTTTAATACCTACTCCAAATTTTTCTTTTGTTTCCTTTACTGCTTGCTCAATATACAGATTGAATAACATTGGGGAGAGGCTACAACCCTGTCTCACTCCCTTCCCAACCGCTGCTTCCCTCTCATGCCCCTCGACTCTTATAACTGCCATCTGGTTTCTGTACAAATTGTAAATAGCCTTTCGCTCCCTGTATTTTACCCCTGCCACCTTTAGAATTTGAAAGAGAGTATTCCAGTCAACATTGTCAAAAGCTTTCTCTAAGTCTACAAATGCTAGAAACGTAGGTTTGCCTTTCCTTAATCTTTCTTCTAAGATAAGTCGTAAGGTCAGTATTGCCTCACGTGTTCCAGTATTTCGAACATAGTGAAGTAAAACTCCTGGCTTATGCAGATGATATAGTGTTGCTGAGTGAAACTGAAGAACTACTGAAAGACATGTACAGATCTCTCAGGCACAGTGACAGCAAAATCGGGCTTTTGATTAACCAAGAGAAAACCGAATACATGGAAATAGGTCGAGTCATAAACCCAAATCCTTACATTGAAATTGACCAACATTCCAAATTCAGAAAAGTTCTCCAGTTTAAATACCTTGGATCACGTTTCAACAGTAAAAATATCATAACAATGGATATAAATGAAAGAATAGCCTCAGTGTCAAGATGTCTGTACTCACTAAGCAACCCACTCAAAAGTAAAGCTTTGTCAATCACCACAAAGATGAAGATATACAACACTATTATCTGCCCCATAGCACTGTACGGTTCAGAAAGCTCGACGCTTACAAAGAATGAAAGAGAAAAACTGAATGTTTTCGAAAGAAAAGTAATGAGAAAAATTGGGGACCTGTGTTGGAGAATGACGTATGGAGAATTCGAAAGAACAATGAAATATATCAGTTAATGAAGCAACCCACTATCATCCAGAAATTAAAAAGTAGGAGACTGCAATGGGCTCGACATGTGGCCAGAATGGAAAACAACAGAATCACCAAGAAAGCATTTGAAGGAACTCTCCAGGCAATAAGACCATTGGACCGACCTCGTACAAGGTGAAAAGATGACAGAGAAGGACATCGCAGCATTAGGAATTTCCGCTGGGTGGAGACAGGCTGCGAGAGGTAGAAGGTGGTGAAAGCAGATCGTTGATGCAGCGCGTGGTCTGCAGGGCCTTTGATCGCAGAGAAGAGAGAGAGAGAACACTGCATTCCTAATCAGAATTAGAAAGAATCTAAAAAGAACTCAATTTTGTATGATTTTTATATCCATTTTTTGGTGCACCGTGCTTGAATCTCTAAAAACAGACTCCTTTTAGCAGGGCAGGCCAAACGCTGCTCAGTGTGCAGACGTGCGGAAGTGCTGCACATGTGCGCACGTGTGCGACAGCGAGCGACATCTGGTATTAGACATGTGTCCTAAATGAACGGCGGCCGCTCCACTTCCCTGTTTATGTGGTACAAGCAAGAGCGCAACATACCCAGCTTCGTTTGCCCCTAGTAACCGTAACCTTAACAGAGAAGTACTGAGAAATGGCAGGTACTGTGAAAAAGAAAAGGGCAGGAGATCTATGTTCTCAGTCGTTTAAAAATGACTGGGAACTGCAATTCTTTTTTGTAGCCTTTGGTGAAAACTCACAGTGTTTGCTATGCCGCCGAATAATAAGCGGCCAGCGTAAGTTTTCAATTGAAAGACACTACAATACATATCAAAAAGACGAGTGTAGTGTACTCAACAGTGAAGAACGGCAAGCAAAATTAAATGTCCTTAAGAAAATGGATGAGACACATCGCCTCAATTATCATTTCTCATGACCAATGATAAACGTGTCTGGATTTATTCCTTTCAGAATTAAAAATTGTTGTTTACTAACTGTGCATTATTGCCTCATTCTGCTCCATGTTACATTATTATCAGGAAAGTTGGTCATTAAACCGATTGTTCCAATGTATACTTACATTTTTGTTTTTTGTTTTTTTAACCTGTGAAGGGCTACGCTCAGCTGAAGTCGATATAACGTAACATTCATCTAATTGTCGGTTATTATGCAGATTTCAGACAGAGATGATGAAAGATATAGCAGTAATGGTATCGAAATAACAGGTGATCATCGAGAGGTCTGCGGTTGACAGAAATTATGTGGGTATAACTGAGGGCACCGAGAATTAGTTATAGGAAGAGGATGTGGAACAAAAATGGAAAAAAATCAGAAACATCGTCCAGTACGCCTTAGATAAGTTCGTACCGACTAAGGTCCAAAGCGAGGGGAAAGATCCACCGTGGTATAACAATCATGTACGAAAGGTACTACGGAAACAAAGAAAGCTTCATCATAGGTTTAAGAGTAGTCGAATCATAGCTGATAAGGAAAAGCTGAACGAAGCGAAAAAGAGCGTAAAGAGAGCAATGAGAGAAGCATTCAACGAATTCGAACATAAAACATTGGCAAACAATCTAAACAAGAACCCTAAAAAGTTTTGGTCATATGTAAAATCGGTAAGCGGATCTAAATCCCCTATTCAGTCACTCGTTGACCACGATGGCACCGAAACAGAGGACGACCGAAGAAAGGCAGAAATACTGAATTCAGTGTTCCGAAACTGTTTCACTGCGGAAAATCGTAACACGGTCCCTGACTTCAGCCGTCGCACGGACGCCAAAATGGAAAATATTGAAATAAACGATATCGGAATTGAAAAACAACTGCTATCACTTAGTAGCGGAAAAGCATCCGGACCAGACGAGATACCCTTAAGATTCTACAGTGATTATGCTAAAGAACTTGCCCCCTTTCTATCAGCAATTTATCGTAGATCGCTGGAAGAACGTAAAGTACCTAGCGATTGGAAGAAAGCGCAGGTCGTTCCCATTTTCAAGAAGGGTCATAAATCAGATGCGAATAATTATAGGCCTATTTCGCTTACGTCAATCTGTTGTAGAATAATGGAACATGTTTTGTGTTCTCGTATTATGACGTTCTTAGATAATACAAATCTCCTTCATCATAACCAACATGGATTCCGCAAACAGAGATCATGTGAAACTCAGCTCGCCCTATTTGCCCAAGAAATTCACAGTGCCGTAGACACTGGCGAGCAGATTGATGCCGTATTCCTGGACTTCAGGAAGGCATTTGATACGGTTCCGCACTTACGTTTAATGAAAAAAATACGAGCTTACGGAATATCGGACCAGGTTTGTGATTGGATTCAGGATTTCCTAGAAGAAAGAACACAACATGTCATTCTTAACGGTTCAAAATCTGCAGATGTAGAGGTAATTTCGGGAGTACCGCAAGGAAGCGTGATAGGACCTTTATTGTTTACAATATACATAAATGACTTAGTTGACAACATCGGTAGCTCCGTGAGGCTATTTGCAGATGACACGGTTGTCTACAAGAAAGTAGCAACATCAGAAGACTCGTACGTACTCCAGGAAGACCTGCAGAGGATTAATGCATGGTGCGACAGCTGGCAGCTTTCCCTAAACGTAGATAAATGTAATATAATGCGCATACATAGGGGCAGAAATCCATTCCAGTACGATTATGCCATAGGTGGTAAATCATTGGAAGCGGTAACGACCGTAAAATACTTAGGAGTTACTATCCGGAGCGATCTGAAGTGGAATGATCACATAAAACAAATAGTGGGAAAAGCAGGCGCCAGGTTGAGATTCATAGGAAGAATTCTAAGAAAATGTGACTCATCGACGAAAGAAGTAGCTTACAAAACGCTTGTTCGTCCGATTCTTGAGTATTGCTCATCAGTATGGGACCCTTACCAGGTTGGATTAATAGAAGAGATAGACATGATCCAGCGAAAAGCAGCGCGATTCGTCATGGGGACATTTAGTCAGCGCGAGAGCGTTACGGAGATGCTGAACAAGCTCCAGTGGCGGACACTTCAAGAAAGGCGTTACGCAATACGGAGAGGTTTATTATCGAAATTACGAGAGAGCACATTCCGGGAAGAGATGGGCAACATATTACTACCGCCCACATATATCTCGCGTAATGATCACAACGAAAAGATCCGAGAAATTAGAGCAAATACGGAGACTTACAAGCAGTCGTTCTTCCCACGCACAATTCGTGAATGGAACAGGGAAGGGGGGATCAGATAGTGGTACAATAAGTACCCTCCGCCACACACCGTAAGGTGGCTCGCGGAGTATAGATGTAGATGTAGATGTAGATGTATGAAACCTTGCATTAGTTTAATGTTATTTGAAATCATGAATAAGGTTCGTTGGAAGTCGCTAAGTGCTCTCTTTCTTAAATACTAGGTCAAAAACATTACGCATATTTACGTGCCATCAGTCAGGCTGCCTCAATAAAAACCCACGGTTGTTAACTGTATTACTTGTCTTACTGGGTTAAATTGTTAACATAAAAGTAGACGTCGCAATGAGTAGACTGTGACAGTATTTTAAATCAGCGAAATATCATCCCATGGTTGGCTTGCAAGCTGTGGAAAGAGCACTAGAATGCGCCGGTACTGAGTATCCCAGCAAGTGGATAAAGCGACATCTGTGCGTAGAAACATGCACTACATGAACGCTGACGGCTGCGGCGTGCACGCTGTGACCCGGAAGTTGCACATGTGCAGGAGCACCGCACGCGTGCAGAATTTCTGGCCGGCCCTGTCTTATAGGATTGTTTTGTTGCCTTTCTATCTATGTGACTCTTAAGAACACTTTTTCTGTGGATTTGAAATTTTTGTCACATATTAAGGTCTATGGTCCCTTTGGGGTGTAAAATTATTAAGTCTCTTAGTCAATAAAAACAAAAGATACAGCCATTTATGTTACATGTTTTGATACTCGAAACTCACTCGTCAAGACATATTGGGTGCTTCCCGTTGACCTAGAATCATGAAATTTGTCAATAAGCTAGGTTTCACTGTATAAGTAAAGGGAAAAATTCTAAAATGGTAATTTGTAATTATATCCCACTAAAAAGATATTTATTTTGTCATTTGTCATCCGATTTCAAACTTGAAACTAAAGCATTCTCGAAAGTCCGTGGGACCTATATCTTGCCTGTATCAATGTCGGTACCCGCGAAACTCGTCAATACCCCTCGATTACCGGAATGGATGAACTGTCTGCATACATAATTTGGTTTGTAGGGAGCCCTCTGTACGCGAGGCCAATTTTTTTTATTATGTCTGGGTTCTGAAGCTAATTGGTCCATTGTCTGAAGATACAAAATAAGGAAAATGTGATCGGCTTGGATAGTACCGACAGCTTCTTCTGTGCTGCAGAGACTTGCACTCTGCTTGATACTCTGAAACCTGGACACACCTGCTCGTACAGCATAACGGGCAGAGCTCTAACTTGCGGGACAAAGGAGGCGATCCACGTCCGTATCGAGCCCTTGCTGATTAACAACAGTGGGCTGGTACACCTGCCAACCTGACTCTGGTTTTAGGCGGTTTCCCATTCTCATCTAGGCAAATGCTAGGCTGTACTCTAAATTCCGCATTTGAGAATGCGATACACAAAAAGTTAAATTCGATAACACAAGGAACAAAGTTTACACGATTCTCACACATGGAACTCGTAACTTCGCTGTCCTAGCTTACCTTCACGACTGTCGAGTCAGTAAGGGCTTCAGACTACGAAGTTAAAATAAAATAAAGTTCGCCAAATTCTGACAAACAAGACCTCGTACTGGACGGGTTAAACGCTGCAGAAAAAGAAGAATCAAAAGTTCTAAAAAGTGGCTGTAAACAAATGTTATCCACTACATTACTTTTGATGTCCGCCTTACATTACTTCCATGTCTGCTCGCGAAAGGAGGTCAGCCTTCTGTACTATAACACACGGGGTTACAATGCTCGTATCACTATAGAAACTTAGGACACTTGGGTGGGAAACTCTCCCGTACTCACTTTGTTCTCCTACTTCGTCACCTTCCGAATACTGTTCTTCCAATTCTGCGAAAGAACAACCGCGACACCAACACCACGAAACTAAGTGTGTGTGCGTGATTGTGTGTGTGTGTGTGTGTGTGTGTGTGTGTGTGTGTGTGTGTGTGTGCGTGTGTGTGTGTGCGTGAATTCCTAAGGGATCAAACTACTGAGGTTATCGGTCCCGACACTTACACACAAAAGTCTTTCAAATGGCTCTGACCACTATGGCACTTAACTTCTGAGGTCATCAGTCCCCTAGAACTTAGAACTACTTAAACCTGACCAACCTAAGGACATCACACACATCCATGCCAGAGGCAGGATTCGAATATGCACCCGTAGCGGTCACGTGGTTCCAGACTGTAGCGCCTACAACCGCTCGACCATCCCGGCCGGCCACACTTCGCCTACAACCGCTCGACCATCCCGGCCGGCCACACACACTACTTAAACTAACTTAATCTGACTTATGCTAGGAACAACACACACCCATGCCCGAGGGAGGACACGAACCTGGCCGGCCGCTGTGGTCGAGAGATTCTAGGCGCTTCAGCCAGAACCACGCGGCTGCTACGGTCGCAGGTTCGAATCCTGCCTCCGGCATGGATGTGTGTGATGTCCTTAGTTTAGGTAGGTTTAAGTAGTTCTAAGTCTAGGGGACTGATGACCTCAGATGTTAAGTCCCGAAGTTGTTAGAGTCATTTGAACCATTTTTTGACTCGAACCTCCCGTGGGAGAGGCCACGCAATCCATGACATGGCGCCCCTAACCGCGCAGCCACTCCGTGGCATTCACTGGTATATGCGAATACTGTCCGCAAAATGGATCACGAATACGGTAAGTAGTAAAGAAGTAATAAATTAAAATGTCATTCTTCATGTGGAAGTTTTACTGCATGAACAGCAAAAATGCAATACGCAATAAATCTTTTCCTTTTTGTAGGGGAAAAACTTTGTACAAGTTTGAAATTATGTGTTAAGTTTGTTGCAAGTGTCTAAGCGCTCTCATTCCCAAATACTATAGTACTAAAGTATGGGTGGTTTGGAGGACATGTAAAACGTACATACACTGAAGCACCAAAGAACTGGTATAGGCATGCGTATTCAAATAGAGAGATACGTAAACAGGCAGAACACGGCGCTGCAGTCGGCAACGCCTATGTAAACAACAAGTGTCTGGCGCAGTTGTTAGATCGGTTACTGCTGCTACAGTGGTAAGTGATCATGTTGTAAGTGAGTTTGAACGTGGTGTTATAGTCGGCGCACCAGCGGTGGGATGCATCATCTACGAGGTGGCAATGAAGTGGGGATTTTCCCGTGCGACCATTTCAGAGTTACCGTGAATATCAGAAATTCAGTAAAACAACAAATCTCAGACATCGCTGCTACCGGTGTTGTGGATTGGCAAGACAGCCAACCCACTATGACAGGAAGCCGAAAGGCACGCGTTTTAGCTCACGCAGGCTGGCGTGAGGTCTGGAACAGGTCAAGTAATTGAGACTAGTAAATAAAGTACGAAGCTGCTGGAATACTTAACTTTAATCCATAATTGGTGAACATCGCTCTTGACGGTACATGTTTTACAGCATCAATAGTAACTGGTAATGGCGCCTTGCTAGGTCGTAGCAAATGACGTAGCTGAAGGCTATGCTACCTATCGTCTCAGCAAATGAGAGCGTAATTTGTCAGTGAACCATCGCTAGCAAAGTCGGCTGTACAACTGGGGCGAGTGCTAGTAAGTCTCTCTAGACCTGCCGTGTGGCGGCGCTCGGTCTGCAATCACTGATAGTGGCGACACGCGGGTCCGACGTATACTAACGGACCACCTAGCAAGTGTGGTGTCTGGCGGTGACACCACAACCGGAAAAAGATCCTGCAAGAACGGGACCAACCTCGACTGACGAGAACCGTTCAACGTGACAGAAGTGCAACCCTTCCGCAAATTGCTGCAGGTTTCAATGCTGGGCTATCAACAAGTGTCACTGTGCGAACCATTCAACGAAACATCATCGATATCGGATTTGGAGTCGAAGGCCCACTAGTGCACCCTTGATGACTGAACGACGCAAAGCTTTACGCCTCTTCTTGGCCCGTCAACACTGACATTGGACTGTTGATGACTGGAAACATGTTGCCCGTTCGAACGAGTCTCGTTTTAAATTGCGTGGAGCGGATAGACGTGTACTGGTATGGAGACAACCTCATGAATCCATGGACCGTGCACGTCAGCAGAAAACTGTTCAAGCTGGTGGAGGCTCTTTAATGGGGTGCGGCGTGCGCAGCTGGAGTGATACGGGACCAATGATAGATCTAGGTACGATTCTGACAGGTGACACGTGCATCCATTCGTGTCCATTGTGCATTCAGACGGGCAATTCCAGCAGGACAGTGCGACACCCGACACTTTCAGAATTGTTACAGAATGGCTCCATGAATACTCGTCTCAGTTTAAACACTTCCGCTGCCCATTAGACTCCCCGGACATGAACATTACTGAGCATATCTGGGATGCCTTGCAATGTGCTGTTCAGAAGAGAACTCCACCACCTCGTGCTCTTACGGACTCATGGACAGCCCTGCATGATTCATGGTGTCAATTCCCTGCAGAACTTTCTCAGGTGTTATTCGAGTCCATGCCACGTCGTGTTTCGGCACTTCTGCGTGCTCGAGGAGGTCCTACACTATACAGGGTGAGTCACCTAACATTACCGCTGGATATATTTCGTAAACCACATCAAATACTGACGAATCGATTCCACAGAGCGAACGTGAGGAGAGGGGCTAGTGTAATTGGTTAATACAAACCAGAAAAAAATGCACGGAAGTATGTTTTTTAACACAAACCTACGTTTTTTTAAATGGAACCCCGTTAGTTTTGTTAGCACATCTGAACATATAAACAAATACGTAATCAGTAACGTTTGTTGCATTGTAAAATGTTAATTACATCCGGAGATATTGTAACCTAAAGTTGACGCTTGAGTACCACTCCTCCGCTGTTCGATCGTGTGTGTCGGAGAGCACCGAATTACGTAGGGATCCAAAGGGAACGGTGATGGACCTTAGGTACAGAAGAGACTGGAACAGCACATTACGTCCACATGCTAACACCTTTTTATTGGTCTTTTTCACTGACGCACATGTACATTACCATGAGGGGTGAGGCACACGTACACACATGGTTTCCGTTTTCAATTACGTGGTGGAATAGAGTGTGTCCCGACATGTCAAGCCAATAGATGTTCAATGTGGTGGCCATCATTTGCTGCACACAATTGCAATCTCTGGCGTAATGAATGTCGTACACGCCGCAGTACATCTGGTGTAATGTCGCCGCAGGCTGCCACAATACGTTGTTTCATATCCTCTGGAGTTGTAGGCGCATCACGGTACACATTTTCCTTTAACGTACCCCACAGAAAGAAGTCCAGAGATGTTCCGTAGATTCACTGCCCCGTGGTTTGTGAAACCCGCTACATAGGTAAACAGGTAGAACTGCACCGCATTCTCTGTTAATGCCCATTGACCGAATTGCACTCGATGATTAAAGTCATCACCATGTAATTGCTGATGTAGCGACACATGAAACGGGTGAAAGCGGTGACGATGCAGTATGCGCATGACACTACTTTGACTCAGTCCACCGGCTCTCGCAATGTCCCGTGTACTCATGTGTGGGTTCATGGCAACAGCAGCTAACACACCAACTGCACCCGCTTCTCCTGTGACGGGCCTGTTACGGACCCGTTTGCGTGCTACGAGCATACCTGTAGCATACAGTTGGCGGTAGATGTTTTGCAATGTGCGGCACGTTGGATGCTCTCTGTCCGGGTACCGTTCTACATACACCCTGCAGGCTTCAGCTGCATTTCGTCGTCACTCGCCCTAGATGAGTATCATCTCCTCCTTTTCAGAGTTCGAATTCACCATGGTCACAGTTCCTACAACACTACACTATCACAGACGTCTGGTAACACGGTGTACTACAGTTGGTCTGCGTGCGGAGACGAATGCAGATTAACAATAGCAGCAAGCGCTACATGCGGACACTGCGACAGCTAGACCAAACCACAACAGTGCACTACAGCCACACTCGTAAACACGGTCGTCATCGTAAACATGTCCCTGCAGATGCTGTTCGCCGACCGTGGCCCGTGTTTGTTACAACACGCAACTGAACGTCGGGGGTTTCAAGCGTCAACTTTAGGTTACAATATCTCCGGATGTAATTAACATTTTACAATGCAACAAACGGCATGATTACGTATTTGTTTATATGTTCAGATATGCTAACAAAACTAACGTGGTTCCATTTAAAAAAACGTAGGTTTGTGTTAAAAAACATACTTTCGTGCATTTTTGTATGGTTTGTATTAAACATTTACACTAGCCCCTCTCCTCGCGTTCGGTCTGTGGAATCGGTTTGTCAGTTTTTGATGTGGTTTACGAAATATATCCAGCGGTAACGTTAGGTGATTCACCCTGTATTAGGCAGACATATGTAATTTGCATCCATGCAGCTAACAGCCGAATCTACAAAATCAACTAATACTAAGATTTTTCCTACTCAGTAACAAGCAAAAATACTTACAGAGACAGTAATATTTTAATACGTGCTTAATTGTAATTGGCGTTGGTGAATCCGGCCGACTGGAGGGTTCAGAGGGGTAAGTAGCGCCGCCACTGTGGGTTTAGAGAATGTGAGAGGGGAAAGTTTTATTTTTTGTCTTCCAGTACTGACAAATTACCGGCCCGTACACCTTGTACCTGTCAATTGGTGTGACCTAAACTTCAAACAGAAGTAACATGGATTCGTTACTGCGAACTATGGAGGCAATCATCTTCAAATGCGGTACCCATTCGTAGCAAGGGATATGAAATTAAATTAATCAGGTAAGTATTCACTCACACAGACGACACAACATCACTTTGTCAGGTAATTACAGTATCACAACCGTCGGGTCCCCAAGGGTGACAGCGATCTGAAACTTAACAGTTGATACAAAGTGTTGCGAATCGTGTCGACTTTTAACGATCAGTACTTGAAGACCAGCGGCCAACTTAACGCCCCTTTACTATGCCTAGTCTGTTGGGGCCTCATACATCTACATCTAGATGTACTGATTGCTATTCACAATTAAGTGTCTGGCAGAGGGTTTACCGAACCATCTTCAAGCTATTTCTGTATCGTTCTGCTCTCGAACGGCACACTGGGAAAACGAATCTTTCAGTGTGAGCTCTGATTTCTCTTACAATGATGATCATTTCTTCCTATGTAGGCGGGCACCAACAAAATATTTTCACACTCTGAGAAGAAAGTTGGTGAGTAAAATTTCGTGAGAAGTTGGTGCCCAGCGAAAAACGCATTTGTTTTAATGACTGACATCCCAGTTCGTGTACCATATCAGTGACATTCTCTCCCTCATTTCGCGACAATACAAAACGAAGTGGCGTTCTTTGAACTTTTTCGATGTCTTCCGTGAATCCTATCTGAAGTGGATCCCAAACTGCACAGCAATACTCCAAAAGAGGGCGGACAAGCGTATTGTAAGGAGTCTTCAGTGGACCTGCTGCATTTTCTAAGAGTTCAGCCAATAAATCGCAGACTTTGGTTTGCTTTCCTCACAACATTATCTGTGTGTCGTTTCAGTTTAAGTTATTTGTAATTTAACCCCTAAGTTTGTAGTTGAGTTTTCAGCCTTTTGGTTTGTGTGATTTATCGTGTAACTGAAATTTAGCGGATTCCTTTTAGCACTCATCTGGATGATTTCATACTTTTCATTATCTAGAGTCAATCGTCACTTTTTTACAGCTCGTTTTGATCATCTAGTGACTTTAAAAGCCAGAAAAGACTGTATTATCTGCCAACAATCTAAGAGGGCTTCTCTTGTCTCATAAATCGTTTAGATGTATTGGGAACAACAGAGGTCCTGTAACACTTCCTTGGGGAATGCTAAATATTACTTCCGTTTTATTCGATGACTTTCCATCAGTTATTAAGAACAGTGATCTTACTGACAGGAAGTCACGAATCCAGTCGCACAATTGACAGGGCAGCCCATAGGCACACAATTTAATTAGAAGTCGCTTGTGAGGAAATCTGGAAATCTAAAAATATTGAGTCAATTTGATGTCTCCAGTCGACAGCACTCATTACTTCGCGTAAATAAGGAGCTAGTTGTGTTTCACAAGAACGATATTTTCTGAATCTGTGATAGCTATTTGTCAATAAATCGTTTTCTTCGAGATGATTCATAATGTTCGAGCACAGTAAATATTCCAAATTCCTCCTGTTAATCGACGTTAGTGGTGTAAAGTGCGTAATTCATCGGATTACTCCTGTTTCCTTTCTTTGGTAGCGGTGTGACTTGTGCAGCTTTCCAGACTTTCGGTTACGGATCTTCTTTCGAGCGAACGGACGTGCGAGTATGTGACTGCTAAGTATGGAGCTATTGTACGAGTATCGGCATACACAGAAAGAAACCTGACTGGTATACAATCTGGACTGGACACTGCACTGAAGATTACTAATAAAGAAACAGAAACTATCGCAAAATATCATTCATTTAAAATGACTGATTTCGGCAGTTATCCTCGCGACAACCCGGAGCTGCTCAGCACGTCGCCAGCTCCAGCAAATGGAGCAATCAATCTGAAGATGGCCTACCGTATATGCAGAAACCGGCCATTTTAAATAAGTGATATTTTGCGACCTTGTCTCTTTTTCCGTAAGTAATTATCACAAGTACTATCGCTGACACTCCTAAACATGTTAGTTAAAATCATGATTACAGCGAAGATATCTACTTCCAAGTAAATTGAAAAGTCATCAGATGATCAAAACGACTTGCAAAATGATTTAGATAAAATATCTGCACAGTGTGAAAAGTGGCAATTGAGCCTGAATAAAGAAAAGTGTGAAGTCATTTACATGAGTACTAAAAGATATCACCTAAATTTCGATTACGCGATAAATCACACAGATCTGAAGGCTCTAAAATGGTTCAAATGGCTCTGAGCACTATGGGACTTAACTGCTACGGTCATCAGTCCCCTAGAACTTAGAACTACTTAAACCTAACTAACCTAAGGACAGTACACAACACCCAGCCATCACGAGGCAGAGAAAATCCCTGACCCCGCCGGGAATCGAACCCGGGAACTCGGGCATGGGAAGCGAGAACGCTACCGCACGACCACGAGATGCGGGCGAAGGCTCTAAATTCAACTAAATACTTAGGGATTACAATTACAAATAACCTAAATTGGAACGATCACATAGATAATATTGTCGGTAGAGCAAACCAAAGACCGCGATTCTTTGGCAGAACACTTAGAAGGTGCAACAGTTCTATCAAAGATACTGCTTACACTACGCTCGTCCGTCCTATTCTGGAATCTTGCTGTGCGGTGTGGGATCCGCATCAGGTGGGACTGACGGATGACATCGAAAAAGTACAAAGAAGGGCAGCTCGTTTTGTATTATCGCGAAATAGGGGAGATAGTGTCACAGACATGTTACGTGAACTGGAGTGGCAATCATTGAAACAAAGGCGTTTTTCGTTGCGACGGGATCTTCTCATGAAATTTCAATCACCAGTTCTCTTCTCCGATTGCGAAAACATTTTGTTGGCATCCACCTACATAGGGAGAAATGATCATCACGATAAAATAAGAGAAATCAGGGCTCGCACAGAAAAATTTAAGCGCTCGTTTTTCCCGCGTGCCGTTCGAGAGTGGGACGGTAGAGAGACAGCTTGAAGGTGGTTCATTGAACCCTCTGCCTAGCACTTTACCGTGAATAGCAGAGTAATCACGTAGATGTAGATGTACTCAAGTTGGCAATTTTTCTTCATTCGAATTCTGAAATATTTACTTCGTCTTCTTTTGCAAAGGAATTTCGGGAAACTGTGTTTAATGACTCTGCTTTAGTGGCACTGTCATCAATAACATCACTATTGTTATCGCGCAGTGAAAGTATTGACTGTGCCTTGCCACTGGTGTACTTTACATACGACCAGCATCTCTTCGAGTTTTCTACCTGATTGCATCTAACCACTAGTATGCTTTACATACGACCAGAATCTCTTTGAAGGATGTCGGTAGATGCTGACTGAAGTGATCACTGTAGCAAATATCTACTAATACCAGTATTGCTGGCCTTTGTTTTGATCACAAGCGATGTAGATTCTTCCTAAACGTCGGTCAGGGGCCTGAAGATGGAGTAGTAAAACGC
This sequence comes from Schistocerca cancellata, assembly GCF_023864275.1. NCBI lineage: Eukaryota > Metazoa > Arthropoda > Insecta > Orthoptera > Acrididae > Schistocerca > Schistocerca cancellata. Next base: position 191,683,320 of record NC_064633.1, read on the forward strand.
TGAAACTGGTTGCCAAACAAAATTGGTTGGAAACTAGACGGCTGAAAGGTGTTTAATTTGGAATCCTCTATCGAACAGCCGGGTCCCACAATCATCTCTGAAATGATGCCCATACAGAATCTCTTTGGGTTTTCTGTCTGACTCGAGATAGAGTTTCGTTGTGGAAACAATCTCCCATTGAAGTTCGCGCTAAATTTCGAGCTTCTTTAAAACTTCGCCCATCTTGGGGATTTTAAATTTGATATGCTGTTTTCGTTGCTTCTGCAGGTGTTCTGAACTGTTTTGTGTACCATGGTGGATCAGTACCATCTTTTATTTATTTATTGCCCTATACCTTGAGTGGAATACTCTCTTTCAAATTCTAAAGGTGGCAGGGGTAAAATACAGGGAGCGAAAGGCGGTACAGAAACCAGATGGCAGTTATAAGAGTCGAGGGACATGAAAGGGAAGCAATGGTTGGGAAGGAAGTGAGACAGGGTTTTAGCCTATCCCCGATGATATTCAATCTGTTTATTGATCAAGCAGTGAAGGAAACAAAAGAAAAATTCGGAGTAGGTATTAAAATCCATGGAGAAGAAATAAAAACTTTGAGGTTTGCCGATGACATTGTAATTCTGTCAGAAACAGCAAAGGACTTGGAAGAACAGTTGAACGGAATGGATAGTGTCTTGAAAGGAGGATATAAGATGAACATCAACAAAAACAAAATGAGGATAATGGAATGTAGTCGAATTAAGTTGGGTGATACTGAAGGAATTAGATTAGGAAATGAGACACTTAAAATAGTAAAAGAGTTTTGCTATTTGGGGAGCAAAATAACTGATGATGGTCGAAGTAGAGAGGATATAAAATGTAGACTGGCAATGGCAAGGAAAGCGTTTCTGAAGAAGAGAAATTTGTTAACATCGAGTATAGATTTAGGTGTCAGGAAGTCGTTTCTGAAAGTATTTGTATGGAGTGTAGCCATGTATGGAAGTGAAACATGGACAATAAATAGTTTGGACAAGAAGAGAATAGAAGCTTTCGAAATGTGGTGCTACAGAAGAATGCTGAAGATTAGATGGGTAGATCACATAACTAATGAGGAGTTATTTAATAGGATTGGGGCACAACTTGACTAGAAGAAGGGATCGGTTGGTAGGACATGTTCTAAGGCATCAAGGGACCACCAATTTAGTATTGGAGGGCAGCGTGGAGGGTAAAAATCGTAAAGGGAGACCAAGAGATGACTATACCAAGCAGATTCAAAAGGATGTAGGTTGCAGTAGGTACTGGGAGATGAAGAAGTTTTCACAGGATACAGTAGCATGGAGAGTTGCATCAAACCAGTCTCGGGACTGAAGACCAGAACAACAACAACAACCTTTCAGTTGCCGTCAATACTATTTCTTCGAATTTAAACATCCTAATTTATGCAGGTTACCAACTCAAAATAGGATCGGTACATATGCTGACCAAGGTGCTACCCACAGTGTCAGAAGTGGCTCTTGAGCAAGAAAAATTGATGACCGCTACTCTATAAGATCAGGCGTACAAGCACTTCCCGAGAAAAGCAGACGTACTATTTCGACTCCGCATCCGTTTCACGATTCTCAACTGTCAGAAATACTTTTTTTCTGGGACCAATTTGTTGGAGAAAGGGAGCAAAAGAAAAGCAAGTCTGTAGCTATGGTGTAAGAGCGCGGTGTAATGGATGGTTGTGGGCTACGCACCTCAGATTAATCTCGCTTACGAAATAAATAATGTTGCTCATTTTCAGGGAAACCCCCGGCGAAACTGGCGCCACGTCGTGGGAAGCGCGTCGCCTCTATGGACTGCCGCCGGTGACCCCGAGCCAATTAATATCGCTTAACGGCCCGGAACGAATTGTCCAAACGAAACGCGGAGCGGGGGCGGCGCGACAGCAGCGCCGACACGACGACGGACCAAAATAGAACTAAAAACAAGGATCAGGTTGCGGAAAATGGCGCCAGGCCCCTCCAGTGAAGCGTAATCGAATTATCGGTGGTCATCGGTTACACGAGATGCGCGTCGGTTATCGGCTGCAAACGTCGTTTATTTCTGGCTGTGACGTGAATAGCGATGGCTGCCGCTCTCTCTCTCTCTCTCTCTCTCTCTCTCTCTTTCTCCTTTCTCTCGGCTGGAGAGCGCAGCCACTGGTTCGAGTTACACATAAATCGGATTTAGTGGTGTCGTTCTACAAGCGCGGACACTGCCGTATTTCATAAAACGACTACCGTCGTCCAGAAAGTCTAGAAAATTATGCGCGCGTGGGAGTAACGTATCCCGCTAATAAAATCCGCAACTTACGTGGCGCTATCGGCGATACGCAGGCGCGGATAGTTCGTTAGCGCGGACTCCCGCTGCGCATGTGGGAATCGTAAATTTTCCTGCGCTATTTGTAAGGCGCTTTGTGTGGGACGCGTTTATAACGGTTTCGTTACCGGCTGCGTGAAGACAGCTTTATCTCCACAAAAGGTCGTTGTGACCAGAGTTTCTGTTGATCTTAACTCTGTGTGCTGCTCTGTATAAGAAATACAGGATGTTTCAAAATGAATATACGGGTTTTAAGGCTTTTTAGCATTTATTACATTCAACTTACAAGTAATCCATCAAATGAAACAGCAACTGAAACAGTTAAGGTACAAGCGTCCAAAATGAGTTCTTGCCAAAGTTTGATCAGAGTGACTAGAGTAATTATTGCAACAATGCTGTTTCTAAAGATGAGTAGATCAACTGGTAGCGGAGGCACGTACACATGATCCTTTATGAACCCTCAAGGATAAAAATCGCACCGTGTCAGATCTTGTGTGAAGTCGGAGGTCATGCTAAACAAGTTCCGTCATCTGGGCCCTTGCGACCATCCTGCGGTCCGATATAACGACGTTTAACCAATCACGTACTGATTTATGCGACTGCGGCGACGAGCCATCTTGCTACCAAATAAAGTTCTACGGTTCTTCCAACTGAACCAACGGTCGCAGTTCTAGCACATCAAGATAATAAACACGTTACAGTTACTTCACCGAAAAAGAAGGATTTGCTCACCCCCAGTTGCTCGCACTGTGTGTGTTTATATTTCCACTAAGGTAAATAATCACTTCATAAAAAAAATGGCTCTGAGCACTATGGGACTGAACATCTGTGGTCATCAGTCCCCTAGAACTTAGAACCACTTAAACCTAACTAACCTAAGGACATCACACACATCCATGCCCGACGCAGGATTCGAGCCTACGACCGTAGCAGTCGCGCGGTTCCAGACTGAAGCGCCTAGAACCGCTCGGCCACTCCGGCTGGCAGTCACTTCATCACTGAAGACGACACGATCCAGAAAATCTTCATGCAGCAAAGATTTGTTTGCGAATTTGGCATGTAAACCGTAGTAAGCCGTAGTCTGTAAGCGTTACAGCAGTGGTTCCCACCCTGTCTTAGACCATTACCCCTGATTGCAATCAGACATTACCTACACTACTGGCCATTAAAATTGCTACACCAAGAAGAAATGCAGATGATAAACGGGTATTCCTTGGACAAATATATTATACTAGAACTGACGTGTGATTACATTTTCACGCAATTTGGTTGCATAGATCTTGAGAAATAAGTACCCAGAACAACCGCCTCTGGCCGTAATACCGGCCTTGATACGCCTAGGCATTGAGTCAAACAGACCTTGTATGGCGTGTACAGGTACAGCTGCCCATGCAGCTTCAACACGATACCACAGTTCATCAAGAGTACTGACTGGCGTATTGTAGCAGGGATCGAATGAAGGGTAGAGCCACGGGTCGTAACACATCTGAAATGGAATGTCCACTGTTCAAAGTGCCGTCAATGCGAACAAGAGGTGACCGAGGCGTGTAACCAATGGCACCCCATACCATCACACCGGATGATACGCCAGTATGGTGATGACGAATACACGCTTCCAATGTGCGTTCACCGCGATGTCGCCAAACACGGATGCGACCATCATGATGCTGTAAACAGAACCTGGATTCATCCGAAAAAATGATGTTTTGTCATTCGTGCACCCACGTTCGTAGTTAAGTACACCATCGCAGGCGCTCCTGCCTGTGATGCAGCGTCAAGGGTAACCGCAGTCATTGTCTCCGAGCTGATAGTCCATGCTGCTGCAAACGTCGTCGAACTGTTCGTGCAGATGGTTGTTGTCTTGCAAACGTTCCCACCTGTTGTCTCAGGGATCGAGACGTGGCTGCACGATCCGTTACAGCCATGCGGATAAGATGCCTGTCATCTCGACTGCTAGTGATACGAGGCCGTTGGGATCCAGCGCGGCGTTCCATATTACCTTCCTGAACCCACCGATTCCATATTCTGCTAACAGTCATTGGATCTCGGCCAACGCGAGCAGAAATGTCGTGATACGATAAACCGCAATCGCGATAGGCTACAATCCGATGTTTATCAAAGTCGGAAACGTGATGGTACGCATTTCTCCTCCTTACACGAGGGATCACAAAAACGTTTCACCAGGCAACGCCGGTCAACTGCTGTTTGTGTATGAGAAATCGGTTGGAAACTTTCCTCATGTCAGCACGATATAGGTGTCGGCACCGGCGCCAACTTTGTGTGACTGCTCAGAAAAGCTAATCATTTGCATATCACAGCATCTTATTCCCGTCGGTTAAATTTCGCGTCTGTACCACGTCATCTTCGTGGTGTAGCAATTTTAATGTCCAGTAGTGTAGCAGCACCGCCCACAAATGGGACGTCAGACACATCCATGCCCCTAGAACTTAGAACTACTTAAACCTAACTAAGCTAAGGACATGACACACATCCATGCCCGAGGCAGGATTCGAATCTGCGACCGTAGCGATTGCGCCTAGAACCGCACAGCCACACCAGCCGGCCACGTGAAGGAAGAAGTTGCGATGAAAGACCGTCGGGTTTGAGCTGCACTTTCAATACTTTTAGTGACAAATAAAAAACGTAAACGACTCTGTTCTAGTTGGATAAGAGAGCGCATTAGGGGGTGGGATGATTTTGGAGCATGCAAGAATCTCATTGCAGAGCTTGTGATGGAAAATGCACAATGTTGCGTCGGCTACTGTGGGAGTCAGCACCGACACAAACAAGGAAGGAGATGTGGCAATGGTTAGTGGCAGGAATCCGAAATGATCTGTACATAAAGCTTTAAATAAATAGAATTCTTTATTTCTAAAAAGGAAAGAAACATAACCTCGTTATGCAGTGGCTTCCTGTACCTCCTACATGCAACTACATTTATACACTATTACCACTAGCAGAACGCAGGGTAAGCATCGTGTTCCTGTTAGTACCGAGTGCCTCGAAGTCTGCGACCGAACTAGGCTGACCAGCGGTGGGCGACTGGTTAAGTCAGCGCTGACAGGGAACCCTGAACTTTGTCTTCCTGGAGGTGTGGCGCTGTCCACTCTTTCCATTGGCGCGCGGGTCAGCGCCTTCTCGATGCCGTTTCGCGGCGCTGTGCTGCTCGGCATGTAGTCGATGGTTTATGACTGCTCAAACCTCAACCCCCCACCCCCCTCGGCAGAGAGGCCAAACCGAGGTAGGGAAGGGGGGAGGCAGGAAGCTGCTGGGTAGTGTGAGGATCCAGGACCAGCAACTGGGAGTGACGCCGAGCTCGCGGCCGTGCCCCGACATCCGCCCTACGCTCCGAGGGGAACATGGAACGAGTAACCCCCGAAAAGGCGCCCACTCTCTTCCTGAGCCGGTCCGACAACAAACGGAGAGTGTGGCGATGACGACGGCAGCAGCGGCGACGGCGACGATGGCGACGACTGCAGCTCCATCGGTTCCGCAGGCCGTACCGAAGAGACCCCCGCGGGCAGCCGCGCCGGTCCAAGCTCCCGATAGGATGTAAATCTGGGGATAGGAAATCTGCGGAAGAATCTTGCAAGCAACAAGCACGAATCTGGTTCTGATGGGGCTGCAACCTAGTAGGACCCTGAATTGAATAGATGCCCAAAGAATCGTTCCTCTCTCCCAGCGCCCGGTGCGACCAAAAACTCATCATCAGAAGATCGAAACAAACTGCAAAAAGATTTAGAAAAGATATCTGAATGGTGCGAAAAGTGGCAGTTGACCCTAAATAACGAAAAGTGAGAGGTCATCCACATCAGTGCTAAAAGGAACTCGTTAAACTTCGGTTACACGATAAATCAGTCTAATCTGAAAGCCGTAAATTCAACTACACTCCTGGAAATTGAAATAAGAACACCGTGAATTCATTGTCCCAGGAAGGGGAGACTTTATTGACACATTCATGGGGTCAGATACATCACATGATCACACTGACAGAACCACAGGCACATAGACACAGGCAACAGAGCATGCACAATGTCGGCACTAGTACAGTGTATATCCACCTTTCGCAGCAATGCAGGCTGCTGTCCTCCCATGGAGACGATCGTAGAGATGCTGGATGTAGTCCTGTGGAACGGCTTGCCATGCCATTTCCACCTGGCGCCTCAGTTGGACCAGCGTTCGTGCTGGACGTGCAGACCGCGTGAGACGACGCTTCATCCAGTCCCAAACATGCTCAATGGGGGACAGATCCGGAGATCTTGCTGGCCAGGGTAGTTGACTTACACCTTCTAGAGCACGTTGGGTGGCACGGGATACATGCGGACGTGCATTGTCCTGTTGGAACAGCAAGTTCCCTTGCCGGTCTAGGAATGGTAGAACGATGGGTTCGATAACAGTTTGGATGTGCCGTGCACTATTCAGTGTCCCCTCGACGATCATCAGTGGTGTACGGCCAGTGTAGGAGATCGCTCCCTACACCATGATGCCGGGTGTTGGCCCTGTGTGCCTCGGTCGTATGCAGTCCTGATTGTGGCGCTCACCTGCACGGCGCCAAACACGCATACGACCATCATTGGCACCAAGGCAGAAACGACTCTCATCGCTGAAGACGACACGTCTCCATTCGTCCCTCCATTCACGCCTGTCGCGACACCACTGGAGGCGGGCTGCACGATGTTGGGGCGTGAGCGGAAGACGGCCTAACGGTGTGCGGGACCGTAGCCCAGCTTCATGGAGACGGTTGCGAATGGTCCTCGCCGATACCCCAGGAGCAACAGTGTCCCTAATTTGCTGGGAAGTGGCGGTGCGGTCCCCTACGGCACTGCGTAGGATCCTACGGTCTTGGCGTGCATCCGTGCGTCGCTGCGGTCCGGTCCCAGGTCGACGGGCACGTGCACCTTCCGCCGACCACTGGCGACAACATCGATGTACTGTGGAGACATCACGCCCCACGTGTTGAGCAATTCGGCGGTACGTCCACCCGGCCTCCGTCATGCCCACTATACGCCCTCGCTCAAAGTCCGTCAACTGCACATACGGTTCACGTCCACGCTGTCGCGGCATGCTACCAGTGTTAAAGACTGCGATGGAGCTCCGTATGCCACGGCAAACTGGCTGACACTGACGGCGGCGGTGCACAAATGCTGCGCAGCTAGCGCCATTCGACGGCCAACACCGCGGTTCCTGGTGTGTCCGCTGCGCCGTGCGTGTGATCATTGCTTATACAGCCCTCTCGCAGTGTCCGGAGCAAGTATGGTGGGTCTGACACACCGGTGTCAATGTGTTCTTTTTTCCATTTCCAGGAATGTAAATACCTAGATATTACAGTTACGAACAACTTAAATTGGGAGGAACACACAGAAAATGCTGTCGGGAAGGCTAACCGAAGACTGCGTTTTATTGGCAGGACACTTGGAAAATGTAGCAGACCTACTAACGAGACTGCCTACACTACGCTTGTCCGTCGTCTTTTAGAATACTGCTGCGAGGTGTGCGATCCTTACCAGATAGGGCTGACGTAGTACGTCGAAAAAGTTCAAAGAACGTCAGCACGTTTTGTATTATCGCGAAATATGGGAGAGAGTGTCACAGAAATGATACAGGATTTGGGCTGAACATCATTAAAAGAAAGGCGTTTTTCGTTGCGACGGAATCTTCTCACGAAATTTCAATCACCAACTTTGTCCTCCGAATGCGGAAATATTTTGTTGACACCGACCTACATAGGGAGGCTCGTACGGAAAGATACAGGTGTTCATTCTTTCCGCGCGCTATACGAGATGGAATAATAGAGAATTCTAAAGGTGGTTAGATGAACCCTCTGCAAGGCACTTGAATGTGATTTGCAGAGTATCCATGTAGATGTAGATGTAGAAGTAGAACACTGAAAAGAAGAGAAGCTTAGATGCAAAGCGATACCTGCGGAGTGTGGGAGGCACCATGCACTGCGGTGGGTGCACCAACTGGAGCAGCGTGCTGTGGCGCCAGCCACGTAGAAGCTCCGTCAGCGACGGACCATCGCGGAGCTGGGAGCGGTACGTTGCGAGAAAGAGCGGCAGCGCTTGACCCCATCTTTGGGTGGCACGTAATTTGTTCTTCTGCTGCTTGAACGTACGCATAAATCGTTCAGCTATTCCGTTCGTCTGACGATGAAACGGAGCATAGCTGAGTGTACTGTTGGCTGTACAAAACTGCTCAACGTCCTGAGCCGTAAACTGTGGTCCGTTGTCTGTAACCAACACTTCAGGCAAACCTTCCAAGCAAAAAGTAGTGGCAAAGCCTGAATGGTGCTACACGACGTAGTCGAGTTTACGGGCACTGCAAACGGATATTCGCTAAATGAGTCCACATCAGTAAGCCACTGACTGTTCCAAAAGGAACCAGCAAAGTCACTATGCACTCGTTGCTACGGTGATTGAGACTTTGACCAAGCTGAAAACGTTTACGGCGGGGCCGATAGATTTTCCGCACAAGCGCGTCACTGTGATGTCATCCATTCAATGTGGGAGTCCAGGCCCGGCCAAATACACTGCCGACGCGCTAACTGTCTTGTGCGTACAATGCCCCAACGTCCTCAGTGGAGCAATCGCAATACACCTTTTTGCAACACTTTAGGAATGAGCACACGCGATTATCCAGAGTCATTTTGCAATAAAATCACGTAATGCTGAACAGAGAGGCTATGTCTACTTGCAAAATATCGGCGCACAAAAGAACTCTGAATGTTTTTTACTGAACGAGGCAAATCAGTACGGATGCAGTGCACCAAAACGTTCAAGTCTGTGTCTGCTTCTGTGGCCTGAGCAATTTTCTTAAAGCACAGTGGAATACCTGTAAAAGTTCAGTGTCCTGCGGAGTGATCTGACAAGATTCGGCAGTTTCATCGAATTCAGAATCAGGAACAACAGGAAGGCGAGAGAAAACGTCAGCATTTTCGTGTATCGACGTAGGCCGGTACAATATTTCGTTCTGATACTGTGACAATAACAAAGTCCAGTGTTGCAGTTTCTGAGCCTTGTCTGGCGAACTGGTTGAATGCATAAAACAAAGACGGAAGTGGCCTTTGGTCCGTCACTAGGTGAAACTTCCGACCAAATATGTTGTTGTTGTGGTCTTCAGTCCTGAGACTGGTTTGATGCAGCTCTCCATGCTACTCTATCCTGTGCAAGCTTCTTCATCTCCCAGTACCTACTGCAACCTACATCCTTCTGAATCTGCTTGGTGTATTCATCTCTTGGTCTCCCTCTACGATTTTTACCTCCACGCTGCGCTCCAATACTAAATTGGAAGGTCGGGGAAGAAGGCCAGTGTTCACTCTGTCTGCTTGCCGGGGGGTCTCATCCGAGATGTGGAGGAGGCCCTACCGGCGGCGATAGAGAGCACTGGGTGCACCCGACTGCAAATTGTTGCTCATGTCGGCACCAATGACTCCTGCCGTCTGGGTTCAGAGGTCATCCTCAGTTCGTACAGGCTGTTGGCGGAATTGGTGAAGGCGGAAAGCCTCGCTCGCGGGGTGGAATCAGAGCTAACTATTTGTAGTATCGTTCCCAGAACCGATCGCGGTCCTCTGGTTTGGAGCCGAGTGGAAGGCTTAAACCAGAGGCTCAGACGATTCTGCGGAGATCTGGGGTGCAAATTTCTCGACCTTCGCTATCGGGTGGAGAAATGTAGGGTCCCCCTGAATAGGTCAGGCGTGCATTACACGCCGGAAGCGGCTACAAGGGTAGCGGAGTACGTGTGGAGTGCACATGGGGGTTTTTTAGGTTAGAGAATCCCCTCCCTAGGCCCGACAAGACGCCTCCTGAGACGCGGCAAGGTAGGAGTAGGCAAAATGCAACAGGGAATAACAATATTAATGTGCTAATAGTAAACTGCAGGAGCGTCTATAGAAAGGTCCCAGAACTGCTCTCATTAATAAACGGTCACAACTCTCATATAGTACTAGGGACAGAAAGTTGGCTGAAACCACACGTAAACAGTAATGAAATCGTAAACTCAGATTGGAATGTATACCGCAGAGACAGGCTGAACAGTGAAGGGGGAGGCGTGTTTATAGCGATAAGAAGTGCAATAGTATCGAAGGAAATTGATGGAGATCCGAAATGTAAAATGATTTGGGTGAAGGTCACGGTTAAAGCAGGCTCAGACATGGTAATTGGATGTCTCTATAGGCCCCCTGGCTCAGCAGCTGTTGTGGCTGAGCACCTGAAGGATAATTTGGAAAATATTTCGAGTAGATTTCCCCAACATTTTATAGTTCTCGGTGGAGATTTTAATTTGCCGGATATAGACTGGGAGACTCAAACGTTCATAACGGGTGGCAGGGACAAAGAATCCAGTGAAATTTTTTTAAGTGGTTTATCTGAAAACTACCTTGAGCAGTTAAACAGAGAATCGACTCGTGGCGATAACATATTAGACCTTATAGTGACAAACAGACCCGAACTATTTGAAAAAGTTAACGCAGAACAGGGAATCAGCGATCATAAAGCGGTTACGGCATCGATGATTTCAGCCGTAAATAGGAATATTAAAAAGGGTAGATAGATTTTTCTCTTTAGAAAAAGTGACAAAAAGCAGATTTCAGAGTACCTGTTGGCTCAACACAAAAGTTTTGTCTCAAGTACAGATAGTGTTGAGGATCAGTGGACAAAGTTCAAAACCGTCGTACATTATGCGTTAGATGAGTATGTGCCAAGCAAGATCGTAAGAGATGGAAAAGAGCCACAGTGGTACAACAACCGAGTTAGAAAACTGCTGCGGAAGCAAAGGGAACTTCACAGCAAACATAAACATAGCCAAAGCCTTGCAGACAAACAAAAATTACGCGAAGCGAAATGTAGTGTGAGGAGGGCTATGCGAGAGGCGTTCAATGAATTCGAAAGTAAAGTTCTATGTACTGACTTGGCAGAAAATCCTAAGAAATTTTGGTCTTATGTCAAAGCGGTAGGTGGATCAAAACAAAATGTCCAGACACTCTGTGACCAAAATGGTACTGAAACAGAGGATGGCAGACTAAAGGCCGAAATACTAAATGTCTTTTTCCAAAGTTGTTTCACAGAGGAAGATTGCACTGTAGTTCCTTCTCTAGATTGTCGCACAGATGACAAAATGCTAGATATCGAAATAGACGACAGAGGGATAGAGAAACAATTAAAATCGCTCAAAAGAGGAAAGGCCTCTGGACCTGATGGGATACCAGTTCAATTTTACACAGAGTACGCGAAGGAACTTGCCCCCCTTCTTGCAGCGGTGTACCGTAGGTCTCTAGAAGAGCGTAGCATTCCAAAGGATTGGAAAAGGGCACAGGTCATCCCCGTTTTCAAGAAGGGAAGTCGAACAGATGTGCAGAACTATAGACCTATATCTCTAACGTCGATCAGTTGTAGAATTTTGGAACACGTATTATGTTCGAGTATAATGACTTTTCTGGAGACTAGAAATCTACTCTGTAGGAATCAGCATGGGTTTCGAAAAAGACGGTCATGTGAAACCCAGCTCGCCCTATTCGTTCACGAGACTCAGAGGGCCATAGTCACGGGTTCACAGGTAGATGCCGTGTTTCTTGACTTCCGCAAGGCGTTCGATACAGTTCCCCACAGTCGTTTAATGAACAAAGTAAGAGCATATGGACTATCAGACCAATTGTGTGATTGGATTGAGGACTTCCTAGATAGCAAGACGCAGCATGTCATTCTCAATGGAGAGAAGACTTCCGAAGTAAGAGTGATTTCAGGTGTGCCGCAGGGGAGTGTCATAGGACCGTTGCTATTCACAATATACATAAATGACCTGGTGGATGACATCGGAAGTTCACTGAGGCTTTTTGCGGCTGATGCTGTGGTGTATCGAGAGGTTGTAACAATGGAAAATTGTACTGAAATGCAGGAGGATCTGCAGCGAATTGACGCATGGTGCAGGGAATGGCAATTCAATCTCAATGTAGACAAGTGTAATGTGCTGCGAATACACAGAAAGATAGATCCTTTATCATTTAGCTACAAAATAGCAGGTCAGCAACTGGAAGCAGTTAATACCATAAATTATCTGGGAGTGATTTAAAATGGAATGATCATATAATGTTGATCGTCGGTAAAGCAGATGCCAGACTGAGATTCATTGGAAGAATCCTAAGGAAATGCAATCCGAAAACAAAGGAAGTGGGGTACAGTACGCTTGTTCGCCCACTGCTTGAATACTGCTCAGCAGTGTGGGATCCGTACCAGATAGGGTTGATACAAGACATAGAGAAAATCCAAAGGAGAGCAGCGCGCTTCGTTACAGGATCATTTAGTAATCGCGAAAGCGTTACGGAGATGATAGATAAACTCCAGTGGAAGACTCTGCAGGAGAGACGCTCAGTAGCTCGGTACGGGCTTTTGTCAAAGTTTCGAGAACATACCTTCACCGAAGAGTCAAGCAGTATATTGCTCCCTCCTACGTATATCTCGCGAAGAGACCATGAGGATAAAATCAGAGAGATTAGAGCCCACATAGAGGCATACAGACAATCCTTCTTTCCACGAACAATACGAGACTGGAATAGAAGGGAGAACCGATAGAGGTACTCAAGGTACCCTCCGCCACACACCGTCAGGTGGCTTGCGGAGTATGGATGTAGATGTAGATGTAGATCCCTTGATGCCTCAGAACATGTTCTACCAACCGATCCCTTCTTCTAGTCAAGTTGTGCCACAAACTTCTCTTCTCCCCAATCCTATTCAACACCTCCTCATTATTTATGTGATATACCCATCTAATCTTCAGCATTCTTCTGTAGCACCACATTTCGAAAGCTTCTACTCTCTTCTTGTCTAAACTATTTATCGTCCATGTTTCACTTCCATACATGGCTACCCTCCATACAAATACCTTCAGAAACGACTTCCTGACACAAATATATAATGGTGAAACTTTGTCACGCCATAGGAAACAGCGCTTCCTTCTCGATTTGGGAATAGTTACACTGAATCTTGGTCAATACCTTGGAACCGAAAGCAGTCGGCCTGTCCTGTGCACCAAATCTGTGCGTGTGCACAGCTACAATTCGGTACTAAGAAGCGTCCACTGGCAAAACGATAGGCTTAGCGGGGTCGAGATGAACAAGGCCTCATTCAACATGGCGTTTTTAAGTTTCTGGAATGCATCCTGATACTCTTTGGTTCAAAGAAAAAGCACATTCTTATGGTGCAGTCGATGAAATGGAGCCGCGATGTGGGCTGCTTGTGTATAAACCGGATATAATACGTCAACTTTCCGCGTTCTGACTGTAAGGGAGAAGCCCATTGACTAGACTGGATAGGAGCATCCAAACACCATTGTCTTGCCATTTTTTTAGTTCACTTGCAGCTTTGTTTCTAAGGGCATGAGAGAGGGGACGCGCCCGACAAAACTTTTGTTGCTCTTTGTTCTTCATTGTAACATGCGCACAAAATTATCTGTTCTGCCAAGTCCTTCAGAAAATAAATTACGAAACTCTGCAGTCAAATGAGTAACACTGTCTTCTGAGCTGAAAGCACAAACAGAAAGTACATTCGAAAGTAATAGATTTCAGCTATCAGTCGTCCTTTGGAATTTTTATTGGCAGATCTAGATTTCAGCTAGAACGTAGCCATTCTCAATGCACTATCCTTTTTTGGTCAATGCATGTAATGCCTGTTGGTCTAGCTTTGTACACAGTTCATTGCACAGGATGGTGCAGTGAGAATGGCTAGTTTCTAGTTGAAATCTAGATCTGCCAATAAAAATTCCAAAGGACAACTGATAGCTGAAATCTATTATTTTCGAATCAAAATAACGATCGCTGCGTGCAACAGCCTCTGAATGGAGGGTAACCTGAGAAAGTACATTGCTCTGAATACAAAAGCCAGACAAATCAAATGTATCTAACCCAAAATAATTTTCACATTCTCAAAATTATAATGTCACTTTTCTGTTGTGAGACTGGACTGTGAAAGGCAGGCTACACGTACCAATCACTGAAATCTCCTGACCGTTATACGCAGTAAGTTGTGTGCGAGATTTTGTCAGCTGTGGCGAGCCCAACTGTTCATAAATGGCACGTTTAAGCAATGTAACGGAAGCGCCAGTGTCTAACTGAAGGCGCACACAGCATCTGGCAATTACTAAGTTCACAAACACCTTGTCTCATTGTTGCTGCACAGCCTTTGGGCGGGATAAGGGCACATCCTGAATTTGGGTTCAGAAAAAACTGAATTCGCTGAGTGAGAAGGTGCCCTGAGTTTAAGAGAGCAAACGTGAGTAGAGCTCTTTGTCTGTTGCAAGCACACAGACTGTACATGAACTTGCTCTCCACAAGCAAAGCAAGTCACGTTCAACGAAGAGCAATGTTGTCTTTAATGCATGGAATAGCAGTGGGGACATGATTTCACAGTAGACGCTTGTTTACTGTGTCCACAGCACGGTGGCCTGTTTGCACGTGGCGGTCGGTCTCGAGGCCATACCTGTTTGTCACGCTGCGTTGCACTGCAAACCGGACCTTCCACAAAGTTTTCCACAGCACTATCAAACGAGCCCTAATCTTCAATAATTTGTAACACTTGTTTCAAAGTAGGATCAAAATGGTTGAGAATTAGTCCACGAATCCTACTGCCTGGCACATTGTACACAATTACATCACGAATCATTGTGTCACTATAGTAGTGTCCACAGCTACATCGAAAACGATTCTCTTTTGTCAGACCCTAAAATTCGGTGACCCACTGATGGTATGCTGCTCTGGCTTTTTCCGCAACTGAAAGAGCTTGTAACGAGCTGCAGAAACGTGTGCCTGATTCTTGTAATGGTGAGGGCGGAAATTAAGTCTTCAAAAACTAACATAAAATGTTCAAATGTGTGTGAAATCTTATAGGACTCAACTGCTAAGGTCATCATCCATAAGCTTACACACTATTTAACCTAAGTTATCCTCAGGACAAACACACACACTCATGCCCGAGAGAGGACTCGAACATCCGCCGGGACCAGCGGCACAGTCCACGACTGCAGCCCCTAGACCAGGGGCGGGCAGGAATTCTGCACGTGTGCGGTGCACATGCACGTGTGCAGTTAACAGGTGTTCTGCGTGCACACAGGGGCAAGCTGGCCACCCGCTTCTCACCCCTCCCCACCATACCGTCTCTCCGCTTCTTCCCCTGTAATGCGTTTTGTTTCCTGGCCTGCTTTATTAAATGAAGGAATAAGGTTAGTAGGAGTGTTTGAAAGTAATCATGGTTTGAAAGAGTACCTATTACCTACGATACGTTTTGTTTAATTATCACAGGTGGAGTTTACAATACGTTTAATGTCTGGAACTAAATTTCTACATACAGACAAACGCAAACAGTTACGTAAATTTTCATTACTGATGTTTGCTCTTAACCGAGACTTATTAATTTTCATAACAGAAGAAAATCTTTCACAAAAGTATGTCGAGCCCAACATTGACTATCTTCATGGCTTCACGATGGAGACGAGGAAACTCTTGCTGTGGAAAGTCGTGTTAAAGATCTATTACACGCCTTCCCAAAAGGAACTTGTCTCTCAGACGAGAATTACACTGTGGATCTATTAATTCCATTTGCAAACTGAGATGAATATCATCTACAGAAACCAGATTCTCTCGAGAACTATTCAAAACCTTGGGATAAGTAAGATATATCCCCAAATCGCTTGAGAAAATCCTCTTTTATTGCACTAAGAACGGCAACATACTGAAATTTATTATAATGACGTTCAATATTAAACTTCCGCTCACCAGCGAGAATACTGTCACATACATTTCCAATTTTCATGTTTTTCCACAGAGAACAAATGATTCTCCCATTCCTTTTTAAAAGATAGCAAATCTCCAATTCTCCGTTTCCTTGATTCACTCTGCATTTTCCGGTTATTGAAATACAACGTTCACTACGTAGTGGTCGCTTCGCTTCAACGTCCGCAGCTTAGCCTGGTACTACACTGCCGCAACCTGCAGGCTGTCGGCACTGTCCCGTTCGACGATTGCACGCGAGCAGCACACGTGCAGCGCTGTGTGCTCATGAGCCGCGTGCAACGTTTGCCCGCCCGTGCCCTAGACCGCTCGGCTAATCCCGCACGGCCAAAAGCTAACAGCTCCGGCCTACTAGTGAGGAATAACTTCTGAGCGAGGGGGTAAACTGCTGTTGCTCGCCTTTGACAAGAAATGGGAAAGTTTCACAGCACCTTGCACCTGATATGAAGCACAATGAGCATCGAACTGAGCGCAATACTCGTTTCACTCCTCTTGTTGGTCATTGAAAGCTCGGAACAGTGGAATGCATGGAGGCGGTGCTGTAGACGTGGATGGCTGTTGTGGCGGAGTTGTTGTAGCAGTGGCTTGTCCATTAATTAGATGCTGGACTGCGTCATCAGCTGCGGCATTTTGCGATTCTGAAACTAAATAAACTGCATTAGATGAAAGCCAGCAGCAGGCGTAGGCGCAGTTGTTGTAGGCGACGGGTTAGAGGCCATTTTAATGAGAGGAGCGCCGCAACTATATAAATAGAACCAATGTAAATACACAAACAGTGCAACCATTGCTGGCAGTCTGCAAGAAACAACACAACTAGTAGCTGCTCCGAAAGAAAAGAGAGATATATTAGTGACGCGCTGTGACGGAACGGCAAAGAGTGAAGGACTCGTCGCCGGATGTTTTGTCGGCTACTGTGGGCGTCAGCGCCGACATGTACAAGGAAGGGGAGAAGTTGTGATGGCCAGTGGCAGGAATCCAAAATAATCTGTTCGTTAAACTTTTAAATTAATAGAACTCTTTATTTCTAAAAAGGAAAGAAACGTAACTTAACTTCTCGTTTTGAAGTGGCTTACTGTGCTTTCTATGCCTCCTACATACAGTTATTTTTCACTGTTACGACTCGCAGAACGCAGGTTAAGTATAGCCTACCTATTACTCAGTGCTGATGCTCTCGAAGTCTGCTACCGAACTGGGCCGATCAGCGATGCGCGGCTGGTTAAATCAGCGTTAAATCAGCACTGAACTCTGTCTTCCTGGATGTATGGTGCTGTCCACTCTTCCGATTGGTGCGCGGGTCAGCGCCTTCTTGAAGACGTTTCGCTGCGTTGGTCGGTGTGAATCCGATGCTTTATTACTGCACACTCAGCAATATCGAAATTTTACGAGAATAACAGCGATGGAGATGGAACAAATACTCTTTATAATTTACCCCAAAATTGCCGATATAGATACCATTTTGCGTAAATCCATTATTTTTAAAGACAGACTGTTTGTGACACTAGTATTTCTAGTTTATTCTGCTTAATATCTGGTAACGTAACAGTTACGATGAAATAACTTTACACCAATTTCATATAGGTACCCATATTGGGCGGATATCTCATAAATGAATAATTTCTATACATACATCTGAACATATCTTGTACCTAATGACTTTTAAGGACCACTCGTAAATTGCTGAAGGCCTGTTCCTCAACACCGTTTCCGAGTTCGAAAACGATTACTTTCGAATATAACTTCACTTGTTTCTCTACGTTAGATAATCTATGTTATAACATTACTTTCTATGTTATAAAATTCCTTGAATTTTGGATATTCTGGTAAATTAGTCCTGTGGTGATGTTAAAAATGATAGCCGTTTCAGTCAAGAAACTTTGCTTCTTATCTCTGCTGGCATAACTCAGTAACTGTACATTTCATAACGCTGACTTCTTCTCGTAAAAGTTAGTAGAATGCGCTACTTCATCATGAGTCCACTTAATGGAGCTTTCTTCATTTTTTTCCTATCAAATCGTTAATATTCACTCACAGTGTATATCCACAGCACCAGAAGTCTCAACTGTCCCAACAATGATGGTACACGTTTACAGAGCGACTCGATGCAGTGTTGCCTCGAGGTGGCTGGGTGTTTGTGTAGTCCCCATCATTTCATCATCATTTATGGAAGTGGCGAGATTGGACTGAGCGAAGGTTGGGTATTTGTACGGGCGTTGATAATCGAGCAGTTGGCCGCCCCACAAACCAAACATCATGATCATCGTCATCATCGATGCAGTGTTGATGTGGCGCAGTGGGCGGTCTGCCTGCGGCAGTGATGAAGCCAGCACGCCTTGGTTTGTGTATCGCCTGTTGCGCTGCTTGCGAGCGAAGGCCGCGTTTGTTTACTTCCGCGTAGCGGCTTGTTTCAGAGTCCGACTTCATTGACCATCATGGCGTTTTCCTACCTACGGGATAGATAAGGATGGTTAGTTTATTATGGATGATAGTATACAGTTACATCTCCTTGTACAACAATATATTTCATCAATACACCTTCTATCTTGCACCAAATATTGACCCTCCCATTTGCATTAATTCTTCTTCTGTTCCTGGTGTACAATGAAAACGGCTTGTCTGTTGTAACAACACATGTTCCATAATTCCTCTCACCAACCACTCCAATAGCAAATGTCCTGAAGGCAATAATGTTTCTGTCGTAGTACGACTCAAGCCCATCAAGTGGCTTCTCATCACCTCTCACTACAGCCAAAGTCATCCATGAATTACCAGTGACCACCTCATTTGTAGTGCAAGGAAAATTAATCTTACATCCTACAAAAGTGAGTGGACCAGTAAGTAATTCTTGTTGAGAAACGTCGTTAGGTGTAAGATCAAAGCTGCTAACAGTCTTGTAGACAGGCATTCTGGAACGACGATATGCTCTTCTCCTCCTGTAAGGCATGGCTGTGCTGCCTCGAGTCGAATGAGATGCAGCTGCCTCGCTAAGCCCCAAGCGGATGTAGCAACTGATAAAGTGGGCGCGGCAGGAAGTAGAGCGCCGATAAACCGCAATGGCGTCACCGGAAACGGAGCAATTCTGCGGATCGCGCTTAGTTAGAACTCTAGCGCGATCCTCTGCGCCCTAGTGGCGGCTGAGCGAAACTCGTTCAAGGTCACCCGCCTATACGGCGGAACACACAGCCATGAATGAACCGCAAGATGTTATCGGAATTCATTTTTCGATGTTCGGTCCTACTGTGTACATAAAGCTGGCGAATGACGGGCTGTGCGCCGACGTTGTGCGGGCACCACGATAGCGATCTCAGGTTCCGATACTCTGATCGCCATATGGGGACTGACGTGGTTTATCAAGCTGGTTTCGGCCTCCGAACGTTTAGGGTTTTCTAACTCCCGTTTTAGGTGGCCGCCTCCAAACCTTACAGCAACGTCGTCAATCGCGTTGCTGACACATGGAAGACGCTCGAAATATACCAAGTCCTCACTGATGTCCATCAGATAAAAATTGAACTGAAGGAACACGTGTCTTCGTACTTGGTGATTGCTGGCTGCAGGGCTGTAATCTTGTACGATGACCAGCCGCGCACTTGTACAGATTGTGGCCAGGAAGGCCATGTCCGCTCTGAATGTCTCCGGGGTAGACAGGTTCAGACGTCTATCGGAGACGTCGCTCTCTCTGCAGCACCCATTGTATTAACCCTATTAGAGTCTTGCATGACCGAGTAAGCGAGCACAAAATACGAAATGGGGCGAGCACACCCTAACTGGATAGGCTGCCCGCACTAGTTCTAGTGACCGAGCATAGATGCCGTGACCGAATACGTAGCACGTAACTTCAAACACATTACACGTGTCATTATTCGTGTGGTGTATCTCTCTCACTGTAATCATGCAGCGCGAGGAAGCCAGTGCAGTAAGATGTAAGACTGAAACCAATGTTTACACATTGAAGAAACTGGAAGGTCTAAAAAGCCTAGTATGGAGTAAACTTCTGTTGGTTGTAGACGAAAACAGTGCGTCTACTGGGGACGTATCGTGCATAAACTGCTCCACATTATCGTGTTTCCAGTCGGTAACCACTCATTTAAAGAAACACAGTTGCAAGAAACCTCACAAAGATACAGCTCCTTCACGGATATCGGCAGTAATAAAAAATAGTATTACAGCAAAGTGTGTTGCCATGTGTGCTAAAGATATGAGACCTTTTAATGCTGTTTCCGGTGAAGGTTTCAGAGAACTAGGCCAAGAATTAGCACATCTAGGTGCGCATTATGGAGAAGTTAACGTGGCAGATGTCATGCCACATCCCTCTACTATAAGCAGACATGTCAAAGAACGAGCTGATACAATACGAAACAGCATAATGCCTTCTGTTATTGCAGAAGTTATTAATAAAATATGTGCTGCGACGGATGATATGTGGACTGGTTCGCAAAATCTGGTGCACTATTTAACGCTTACAACACATTACATTAACACAGATTGGTCTGTTGTGAACAATGTTTTATTTACAACAAAATTGCCGGGAGTTAAGAAGACGGGAGTAAATATTATGATAGAAATTGAAGAGAGGATGGCTGAGTGGGACATTTCGCCAGACATGTTGCACAGTTTTGTTTTTGTCTCCGAGCAGGGTGCCAATGTAATAAAGGCTTTGGAAAATCACGAAAGGATTCCTTGTGCTGCTCATTGTATAAACACACACTTAGCCATAGTTTCGATGAAGATAACTTCTTGCTAAATCATGCCCCGAACATCGCATCAACAATAAATACTGCAAAATGCATTATAAGGTACATTAAGAGAAGTAGCCTCTGCTCGTCTTTGAAATCATCGTTGAAACTAGAGGCCTACACACGCTGGAACAGCTTGTACACTATGCTGGAATCCTTACACACTTTATTATCATAGTTCCTTCAAGTACTGTGTCATCACCACCCAGAAAGAGAGTTCGTTTCAAGGAATGGAGGAACAACAGATCATCCGCAGCAGATGAAGTAGATCTCTACATTTTAATGTACCCCGGAGATGATGATGACATCTTAAAGTGGGGGAGCAGACATGAAACAGATCTAGCAGGCCTGGCTGCAGTTGCACGACGTATTTTATGTATCCCAGCAACAAGCGTACCTAGTGAAAGATGCTTTAGTAAAGCCGGCATGTTACTAACAAATCGCCGCAGCCAATTAAATGCGGAACGCGTAAGTGATTTACTGCTGATAAAAAAAAATGGTTCAAATGGCTCTGAACACTATGGGACTCAACATCTTAGGTCATAAGTCCCCTAGAACTTAGAACTACTTAAACCTAACTAACCTAAGGACATCACACACACCCATGCCCGAGGCAGGATTCGAACCTGCGACCGTAGCAGTCTCGCGGTTCCGGACTGCTGCGCCAGAACCGCACGGCCACCGCGGCCGGCTGCTGATAAACAATAACTATAATTTTGTTTCTGTTGCAAACATGTGAAAAGTACGACAAGTCACGTCTGTAAATGTTTAATGTTCTTTGTATGCTTTCTTTATGAAGATGGTTGTCTTCTAGATTACAGGGACAACACTTATTTAATGTTTCCTATTAATGAAAGAAAAAATATATCTTCTGTTTGGAAATGAGACTCGTCTTCTGTCCACGATTGTATTGAAATATCATTTTACTTACGAATTGCTTTATAAATTTAACTGTGTCTCGTACCCGTTCTTGGAAACGTTACTTTTGTATTAAAAGAGAGAGAGACAGAGATAAATACATTGTATCTGTGTGTGTGTGTGTGTATGTGTGTGTGAGAGAGACAGAGAGAGAGAGAGAGAGAGAGAGAGAGAGAGAGAGGCGTTGGATTTGTACAGTACAGTACAGTGCAGCGACCCGGGGCGAGGGGAGGTGAGACGTCAGCGGTGACCGGTCATGCTCGGTTATCCGCGTGTCCGGAATCTGGACAACAGACATGGGGCGAGTACGTGACCGAGCCGAGTCGTGTGGGGCCGGACACGAGCGGCTCGGTCCCCCTGTCAACAGGCGAGCAGTGACCGGTCAAACATTGAGCGTTGCAGCTCTCTAAACCCTATCTTAGGCGTTCGCGACTGGGCTGCCTCCTGCGACCGTTCTGAATTAGTCGGCACCGGCGTCGACTCCTCTCGATGACGCGATGGACATTTTGCCTGTATCCATCGAACGTGTGCACAGTAGGACGACCCACTTACTGAAACGCTGTCGTCTGACACCCTGGAACGTCTTTCCCCGCCTCAGTCAGCATCCGCCTACGGGTACGGACCTTCCCTCGCCTACAACTGATATGTTAGCCTTCCTTTCTACTTATGTCGCTACCTGTGGTCGCATCGCTGATAGCATTCCACTGAACCGGTCCTGTGAGGCGTCTGTCTCCTGGGTAGACGACGTCGATGCTAAGGATGTACGTCCTTGAGGTGTGCAGAGTAATGGACCCCCTTGGTGCGATAGGCTCCCTCCGCGTTACAGTGGTGTTCCCTTCCAAGGGGGCCTTACAGGGAGCTCTCTGTGCTTCCCCCAAGCATACATCGCCCGTCTTGCTGTCGATGGCAGTTGTTCAGACTTATCGCACAGCCATAGTCAATGTCAATACCATTCACGCACGCCACAAACTGGTTTACTCCATGAAATGTTTTATGCTACGGACGTAGACTTTGCCCTCTTTCAGGAGGTGTATTTCGCAGCCTTTTGTGCTCCCCATGGCTCTACGGCACACATCTACCGTGCTTCCCTTACTGGTAGTAGTATGATGATCCTCTTACAGGAAGGTATCCCCACAGATCCAGTTTCATATTTCCTTGATGCTGGCGATATAGCTCTCACGTTTAGTGGCGTCAGGGTCATCAACGTGTATGTAGCATCTGGTTCCCTCGTTCTTCTCTGAGGCGCTCACACCCCTCTTCCTGGGTCGGCACGACACTTTGATCATAGGAGGCGACGGGCTAGGTGGGTGGCGCTTAGGTACCCAATGTGATATAGGGTCTGCCTCCAAGCACATTATGTTATCCTGTACTCTGCACAACATCACCACCACTCCAACCACGCACATAAACACCAATAGGCGTTGTCAGTCTCTGTGCGCGGCGCTAGCAGTTATTCTCCAGCACCTGAATTTTGTGGACCATCTGGAGCATGTTCATGATGATCGTCCAGGTTTTACACATTTCACCATCCACTCATCCAGTCACCACGGTCGTGCTTATATCTCCCACAGTATTGTCGATGGGATGCAGACTATTGAAGTATACCCTGTGGTGTTCTCTGACGATGATGCATATATCAGTGCCATCAGTCTCCGCCAGCAAAGGGTGTGGCGCAGCCAGGAACCATGGAAACTGAACACGATCCATCTTACTACACCTGACTGCCGACAGTTCATCAAGACCACGTGGACAGCTTGTCGTCGAGGCCATGATGTATATCAGTCTGGCCTGTCATGATGGGTCCTATGCGCAAAGCATGCCCTCCGCAAAGCCTTGACTGGTTACGGAAGGAAGGTCGCGGCGTGGCGGCGACGAACCCAGGATTTCTACTTCACCATTCTCCAGGAATGTACTACGATTCCGTACTCGCCAGAGAGTCAGGCGATGGTGAATCATGCCCAGGCACAGCTCACATCCGCCGGCCGCGGTGGCCTTGCGGTTCTAGGCGCGTCAGTCCGGAACCGCGTGACTGCTACAGTCGCAGGTTCGAATCCTGCCATGGGCATGGGTGTGTGTGATGTCGTTAGGTTTAAGTAGTTCTAAGTTCTAGGGGACTGATGACCTCAGATGTTAAGTCCCATAGTGCTCAGAGCCATTTGAACCATTTTGAACAGCTCACATCCCACTCTCGGTGTCACCTCGAAAGAGCTATGGTCAGGGCGTGCATATACGACGGTTTAGTGCAGGATCGTCCGCCTATGTACCATGTGGTAGTAGAACGGCGCCACCTTCGGAGGACTTTGATTAATGTTCTTACAACTGACTGGGTGGTGCTTAGGTACCCAACGTGATATAGGGTCTGCCTCAACACACATTATGTTATCCTATACTAAGCACAATGTCACCACCCTGTCAACATTAAGGCGGCCTCCCGACTCTCCTGTGGCTCGGTTCCTAGAAATTGAACAATGGATCTGCTTGCCGACGTCACGGATGACGAAGTCCACGGTGCTATCCAGGCGGTTTCTATGAGCAAGTCACCTGGCCCTGACGGCTTCCCACTAGAGTTTTATCGGACATTTCTACCCCAAAAGGCGCCGATTTGGACTTAAGTTTCTTGGGGCCTTACTTCTTGCGTATATCCCAGACGGTTTCCTCGAAGGTCTCCTCATTCCCATCCACAAGTCTCGGGATGCACCATGGACATGCGATTACCGCCCCTTGACGTTGCTCAACAGCGACACAAAAATCTTTATCCAGATGTTGGCCCAGTACGTGGTTTCCCCTGATAAACTTCTTTGGGAGGTCCCAATAGCATCCGCACTATTGCTACCGAGACATAATTTCTCTTTCTCACGCTCGTCATATACCTGGATTTTGGCAGCTCTTGACTCCATCCAGGCGTTCGGTCGTGTCCATCACCGCTGACTGGAAGAGGTGCTACGCAGTATGCAGTACCCTGATACTACAGTCGACGTTGTAATGCGTCTGGTTCATGGAGCTGTTCTGCGTCATGGAACTACATCCTCATTCCTCCCATCTTGATTCGCCGTTCGGTGCGTCAAGGCTGACCACACTCTGTACTGCAGTATTCTTTCGCCATGGAACCATTGCTCTGCGGCCTCCATCAACCACTGTTTGCGATGTCTCTCGGTTCCCATGTTTTCAGCTGCGCTTATCATGCGGACGATCTCGTCATCGTTCTTCGTAGCGGTGCTAAGGTCACCGAGTCACTGGCATCAGCTACCACCTCGGCAAAGCTTCTGGTAGCTCCCTTAACATCCGCAAATCGAGCGCCATGGCTATAGGTGCGGGGCTTCCTGCCGGCAGCCCTGATCCACTGTGTGTAGCTGCTACTATTAGATGCTTAGGACTCGATTTTGCAAGTGATCTGCCGGCGGGAGTGGCCAAGCGGTTCTAAGAGCTACGTCTGGAACCGCGCGACCGCTACGGTCGCAGGTTCGAATCCTGCCTCGGGTATGGATGTGTGTGATGTCCTTAGGTTAGTTAGGTTTAAGTAGTTCTAAGTTCTAGGGGACTGATGACCTCAGATGTTAAGTACCATAGTGCTCAGAGCCATTTGAACCTTTTTTTTTTTTTTTGCAAGTGATCTGCGGTACACAACTGCCCTCTACTGTCGGTGCCTACTGTCGCAACTACGAGCTGGGCTCCCAAACCATTGTGAAATCGCTCGCAACTTTATTGAGCGTTTGAGGTACACTGGCAGTATCATGCCAACCCAATTTACAGACTCTCCTCCGCCAACGCGAATATGTGGCCCACTCTCCAAAACCGCAGTGTCGTTCCGCGCCGTGTCCGTATTATGAAGTAATTTCATAAGAACTTTCATTTGAGTTGGTGACAGTCGATGCCACATATTTAACCTGCTTCAGTGTTATTGAGCGTAGCAGCTGCTTTTCCAGCAGCCAAGTATTTTCTTTTATTTCCTGGTTGATATTCAGCCCCTTACTCCTACTGGTCTGCTCAAGTGTGACGAATGTCTCCTCCTCCATTGCTTTCCTAGTTATTGCTACCATAACTTTGTCATCAGCGTAAATTAGTATTAAGTATTATTTTATGAAATTCGTTCCCCTGTACAGTAAGTTAGCGTTTCTCATAACCCTCTCCAAAGCAACATTAAAAAGGAGACGCGCCAGCGCATATCTTGCCTTACACCATCTTCTGTATCTGGAGGATCAGGCATCATTCGCCCCGTTCTTATACTACTCAGTTCCTCATTCATCATCATTCTCGAAAGTCTTAACAGTTTTCCTAGGAATTCCTAGTTCAGTCAAAGGGCGGCGCAGTTGCTCTCTGTATATGCTATTGAATGTTGATTTGTAGTCAATGAAGAGGTGATGCGTCTCAAGGCGATACTCATCTATTTCTTCTAAAATTTGCCTTAGGGTGAAGATCTGCTCTATAGTTTATTTTCCTAAGAGAAATCCACACTGAAATGAACTAGGCTCTCTCTGACCGCCTGGAAGGCAACATTCAAACAGTATATTCGTAAATATCCCAAGTTTAGCAGCGTAAATGAGGAGAAAAGTAGATAAAGGAAACATTTGTAATACAGAGACTTCTTGGTGATGTATTGATCACGTGGCAAAGTCTCAGAAACTGAACAGCGCAGTTCCACTACAATGGGAGGGACTGAAATAAAATTGCAAGTGCGTTTACAATAATAGATTTGTACTGATTATGCAATTACGAGTTCAGTGGTAGGAGCGACAGCGCTGTACGAGTACAACTATTAATTAAAAATATG
Source organism: Schistocerca cancellata (assembly GCF_023864275.1). Lineage (NCBI taxonomy): Eukaryota > Metazoa > Arthropoda > Insecta > Orthoptera > Acrididae > Schistocerca > Schistocerca cancellata. The sequence goes on from NC_064633.1 coordinate 191,709,823, forward strand.
ATGAATTCAATCTTCTTTTTTATACATCAGAAGTCATCTTTCCAAGCCAAATGAAGCTATCGAGAGCATTCCTAAGTAGTGAACCATCGAATGGTGGGTCTGAGCAGTTTTCATGACCACCAGTCATTTAATTCATAAAATATTCAAGGTGGCGAAACCCGCAAAAGTTCCAGTGGCAGTTGGTTTCAAACTCAAGCCAAGGAAGGACACTGACCCCTCCTGTGGTCAGGGAATTGGCGCCACCTCATGATCACCAGCCTTCATGTTGAGCAGACTGAACTAGCCCTCAGCAGAAAGCAGCAGTAAAATCTGCATTACCACGGCCAGTCAAATTGGCTAAAGGAACCTTTCTCTATCGGAGTAAGGAGACAGTGATGTGGCATCCAAGGGAACAAAACCAATGAGAGATGACCTATCTGAGCCTCAGTTCGTTTCAGTTCTTGATACATCACTCCCTGGCTAGCAGTAGTGCAGTAACTGCCGTCGTTTTTCCGATACGTGTATTGGTTTCCACCACCTTGGAAGGAGTCATGCACTCTTAGGTTCAGCTTTCATCAAGAGACTCGCGGAGGAACGCTTATCGCAAATATCACTGTGATTAAGATGCAAAATACTCGATTTGCACCGTAAAAAAGCAGCACTATGGTTACGTCATGTTAGAGCTGTAAGCTTTGTCGCGATGCTCCTGTCTGCATACTTGCATCACGTGTTACACATGGTCAGTTAGGTTCGTTTGTGATTCTAAAGCTCTGTTTTCCAGGTAATACCATTTCTATGGGCAGCACTAGTTATCATTATTTCTCAAGTGTTTCTATGCCTTTTCATTTGCTTTTGGCTTAGCCAATAGCAAGCCTGAGGATCG